>NW_027394075.1:0-7500 GCF_030506205.2 Paramisgurnus dabryanus | reverse complement strand
TGGTGGGTGTCCCGAAGGGCTGCGGCGAAGGGCTCCGGAGCTACGGCCGTGGGAATATCAAGGGGTGGTACCCCGTATCTCGGCCGGGGAAAGGGTTAGAGAGGCGAGGGTTGGCTCGTTGGAAAGGTCCCTCCGCGGGGCGTCCGAGGGTGGGTGTCCCGAAGGGCTGCGGCAAAGGGCTCCGGAGCTACGGCCGTGGGAATATCAAGGGGTGGTACTCCGTATCTCGGCCGGGCTTAGGGTTAGAGAGGCGCGGGTTGGCTCGTTGGATAGGTCCGCTCCGGTAGAGCAACCGACCCAAGGGACGAGTCGATCCGACCCAAGGCGCCCGAGCTACGGGCGTTTAAAGGTCAGGCGGTGGTGCCCCGTATCTCGGCCGGGCTTGGGGTTAGAGAGACGCGGGTTGGCTCGTTGGAAAGGTCCCCTCCGGTGGAGCAACCGACCCAAAGGGCGAAGTCCTGGGACTTTGTGCGCCGGAGCTACGGGCGTTTAAAGGTCAGGCGGTGGTGCCCCGTATCTCGGCCGGGCTTAGGGTTAGAGAGACGAGGGTTGGCTCGTTGGAAAGGGCCGCTCCGGTAGAGCAACCGACCCAAAGGGCGAGTCGATCCGAGCAAGGGCGTCCGAGCTGCGGCCGTGGGAAAATCCGCGGAGGGACCGCCGTATCTCGGCCGGGCTTGGGGTTAGGGAGAAGCGGGTAGGCTCGTTCGAAAGGTCCCCTCGGGTGGAGCAACCGACCCAAAGGGCGAGTCGATCCGAGCAAAGGCGCCCGAGTTACGGCCGTTTAAAGGTCAGGCGGTGGTACCCCCGTATCTCGGCCGGGCTTAGGGTTAGAGAGACGAGGGTTGGCTCGTTGGAAAGGTCCCCTCCGGTGGAGCAACCGACCCAAAGGGCGAAGTCCTGGGACTTTGTGCGCCGGAGCTACGGGCGTTTAAAGGTCAGGCGGTGGTGCCCCGTATCTCGGCCGGGCTTAGGGTTAGAGAGACGAGGGTTGGCTCGTTGGAAAGGGCCGCTCCGGTAGAGCAACCGACCCAAAGGGCGAGTCGATCCGAGCAAGGGCGTCCGAGCTGCGGCCGTGGGAAAATCCGCGGAGGGACCGCCGTATCTCGGCCGGGCTTGGGGTTAGGGAGAAGCGGGTAGGCTCGTTCGAAAGGTCCCCTCGGGTAGAGCAACCGACCCAAAGGGCGAGTCGATCCGAGCAAATGCGCCCGAGTTACGGCCGTTTAAAGGTCAGGCGGTGGTACCCCGTATCTCGGCCGGGCTTAGGGTTAGAGAGACGAGGGTTGGCTCGTTGGAAAGGTCCCCTCGGGTGGAGCAACCGACCCAAAGGGCGAGTCGATCCGAGCAAATGCGCCCGAGTTACGGCCGTTTAAAGGTCAGGCGGTGGTACCCCCGTATCTCGGCCGGGCTTAGGGTTAGAGAGACGAGGGTTGGCTCGTTGGAAAGGTCCCCTCGGGTGGAGCAACCGACCCAAAGGGCGAGTCGATCCGAGCAAAGGCGCCCGAGTTACGGCCGTTTAAAGGTCAGGCGGTGGTACCCCCGTATCTCGGCCGGGCTTAGGGTTAGAGAGACGAGGGTTGGCTCGTTGGATAGGGCCGCTCCGGTAGAGCAACCGACCCAAAGGGCGAGTCGATCCGAGCAAAGGCGCCCGAGTTACGGCCGTTTAAAGGTCAGGCGGTGGTACCCCGTATCTCGGCCGGGCTTGGGGTTAGAGAGACGAGGGTTGGCTCGTTGGAAAGGTCCGCTCGGGTAGAGCAACCGACCCAAAGGGCGAGTTCATCCGAGCAAAGGCGCCCGAGCTGCGGCCGTGGGAAAATCCGCGGAGGGACCGCCGTATCTCGGCCGGGCTTAGGGTTAGAGAGACGAGGGTTGGCTCGTTGGATAGGGCCGCTCCGGTAGAGCAACCGACCCAAAGGGCGAGTCGATCCGAGCAAAGGCGCCCGAGCTGCGGCCGTGGGAAAATCCGCGGAGGGACCGCCGTATCTCGGCCGGGCTTAGGGTTAGAGAGAAGCGGGTTGGCTCGTTGGATAGGGCCGCTCCGGTAGAGCAACCGACCCGAAGGGCGAGTCGATCCGAGCAAGGGCGCCCGAGCTGCGGCCGTGGGAAAATCCGGGGAGGGACCGCCGTATCTCGGCCGGGGAAAGGGCTAGAGGCTCGCGGGTAGGCTCGTTCGAAAGGTCCCCTCGCGTGGAGCGACCGACCCAAAGGGCGAGTCGATCCGAGCAAAGGCGCCCGTGCTGCGGCCGTGGGAAAATCCGGGGAGGGACCGCCGTATCTCGGCCGGGGAAAGGGCTAGAGGCTCGCGGGTAGGCTCGTTCGAAAGCCCCCCTCCGGCATAGCGACCGACCCGAAGGGCGAAGGCCCCGGACCCGAGGCGCCCGAGAAACGGCCGTGGGAAAATCCGGGCACAGACCGCCGTATCTCGGCCGGGGAAAGGGCTAGAGGCTCGCGGGTAGGCTCGTTCGAAAGCTCCCCTCCGGCATAGCGACCGACCCGAAGGGCGAAGGCCCCGGACCCGAGGCGCCCGAGAAACGGCCGTGGGAAAATCCGGGGAGGGACCGCCGTATCTCGGCCGGGGAAAGGGCTAGAGGCTCGCGGGTAGGCTCGTTCGAAAGCCCCCCTCCGGCATAGCGACCGACCCGAAGGGCGAAGGCCCCGGACCCGAGGCGCCCGAGAAACGGCCGTGGGAAAATCCGGGCACAGACCGCCGTATCTCGGCCGGGGAAAGGGCTAGAGGCTCGCGGGTAGGCTCGTTCGAAAGCTCCCCTCCGGCATAGCGACCGACCCGAAGGGCGAAGGCCCCGGACCCGAGGCGCCCGAGAAACGGCCGTGGGAAAATCCGGGGAGGGACCGCCGTATCTCGGCCGGGGAAAGGGCTAGAGGCTCGCGGGTAGGCTCGTTCGAAAGCCCCCCTCCGGCATAGCGACCGACCCGAAGGGCGAAGGCCCCGGACCCGAGGCGCCCGAGAAACGGCCGTGGGAAAATCCGGGCACAGACCGCCGTATCTCGGCCGGGGAAAGGGCTAGAGGCTCGCGGGTAGGCTCGTTCGAAAGCTCCCCTCCGGCATAGCGACCGACCCGAAGGGCGAAGGCCCCGGACCCGAGGCGCCCGAGAAACGGCCGTGGGAAAATCCGGGCACAGACCGCCGTATCTCGGCCGGGGAAGGGGCTAGAGGCTCGCGGGTAGGCTCGTTCGAAAGGCCCCCTCCGGCGGAGCGACCGACCCAAAGGGCGAAGGCCCCGGACCCGAGGCGCCCGAGATACGGCCGCGGGAATTTCCGCGAGCTTCGACCGGACGTATCTCCGGCGGGCGGGGTCGCACGGACCCGAGGCCGGGCTCGTCGGAAAGCCCCGGGACGGACCTTTCGAACGAGACCGGCCGCGCGTCCGGGCGACCTCCGAGGCGGACGCTAGGGGCGCCGGAGCCCCGGACGAGCGAAAATTCCGCGACCACCCGCCCGTATCTCGGCCCGGGAAAGGGCCAGAGACTCGAGGGAGGGCTCGTTCGAAAGCTCCCCTCCGGCATAGCGACCGACCCGAAGGGCGAAGGCCCCGGACCCGAGGCGCCCGAGAAACGGCCGTGGGAAAATCCCGCGGGGGTAGGCCGTATCTCGGCCCCGGAAAGGGCTAGCGACGCGCGGGTGGGCTCGTTCGAAAGGCCCCCCGCGGAGGAGCCACCCACCCGAAGGGCGAAGGCCCCGGACCCGGGGCGCCGGAGCAGCGCGGTAACGAAATTCGAATTTTCGACCGGAAGTATCTCGGGCCCCCGGGGTCGCACGGACCCGCGGCCGGTCTCGTCGGAAAGCCCCGGGCGAGACCTTTCCGACGAGCCCGGCCCCGAGTCCGTAGGACCTTCCCCGGCCGAGATACGGCGCCCGGCAGTTCATTGGCCGATATCTCGGAAACGGGGCGTCGTAGACGCTCCGTGGTATTGGTGACCTTGACGATGCCGGGTCAGACGAGTCGGCCGCGGGCACGGGCCCGGGGGCGCCGGCCGCCAGAGTCGGGTGGCTCGCGCACTTCCAGGCGGGCCGCTCGCGCACCTCCAGGCACCCCGACCCACTCGCCGAGGCCGACCGAGGTGCGCCGTCCCGGCCGCGGACCGGTCGGGGTCCCCTCTCGAAAGGGCAGTAGTGTGAACAGGTGCCATCGGGTATATAGGGGAAGGGGTCCTCTCGAACCAGGCCTTCGAACCCGCGCGAGCCTAGCCCGGCAAGGCTCACCCTCCCCGGCCACGGGTTCGGCCTCCGTCCCCCTGGAGGTCCGGCACCTCCAGGGTCCCCGACCCTGCCTCCCCTGCCCGAGGGGAGGCCTCCGAGGCGGGCCTGACAGGGCGGCCCTCCCTCCTGGAAGTCCGGTTCCTCCAGGGTCCCCGACCCTGCCTCCCCTGCCCGAGGGGAGGCCTCCGAGGCGGGCCTGACAGGGCGGCCCTCCCTCCTGGAAGTCCGGTTCCTCCAGGGCACACGTCCCTACCTCCGTAGCCCAGAGAGGTGACTCCGAGGCGGGCCTGACAGGGCGGCCCTCCCTCCTGGAAGTCTGGTTCCTCCAGGGCACACGTCCCCACCTCCGTAGCCCAGATGGGTGACTCGATAGCGGGCCTGACAGGGCGGCCCTCCCTCCTGGAAGTCCGGTTCCTCCAGGGCACACGTCCCTGCCTCCTTAGCCCAGAGAGGTGACTCCGAGGCGGGCCTGACAGGGCGGCCCTCCCTCCTGGAAGTCTGGTTCCTCCGGGGCACCCGTCCCTACCTCCGTAGCCCAGATGGGTGACTCGAAAGCGGGCCTGACAGGGCGGCCCTCCCTCCTGGAAGTCCGGTTCCTCCAGGGCACACGTCCCTGCCTCCTTAGCCCAGAGAGGTGACTCCGAGGCGGGCCTGACAGGGCGGCCCTCCCTCCTGGAAGTCTGGTTCCTCCGGGGCACACGTCCCTACCTCCGTAGCCCAGATGGGTGACTCGAAAGCGGGCCTGACAGGGCGGCCCTCCCTCCTGGAAGTCCGGTTCCTCCAGGGCACACGTCCCTGCCTCCTTAGCCCAGAGAGGTGACTCCGAGGCGGGCCTGACAGGGCGGCCCTCCCTCCTGGAAGTCTGGTTCCTCCAGGGCACACGTCCCTACCTCCGTAGCCCAGATGGGTGACTCGAAAGCGGGCCTGACAGGGCGGCCCTCCCTCCTGGAAGTCCGGTTCATCCAGGGCACACGTCCCTGCCTCCTTAGCCCAGAGAGGTGACTCCGAGGCGGGCCTGACAGGGCGGCCCTCCCTCCTGGAAGTCTGGTTCCTCCAGGGCACACGTCCCTACCTCCGTAGCCCAGATGGGTGACTCGAAAGCGGGCCTGACAGGGCGGCCCTCCCTCCTGGAAGTCCGGTTCATCCAGGGCACACGTCCCTGCCTCCTTAGCCCAGAGAGGTGACTCCGAGGCGGGCCTGACAGGGCGGCCCTCCCTCCTGGAAGTCTGGTTCCTCCAGGGCACACGTCCCTGCCTCCTTAGCCCAGAGAGGTGACTCCGAGGCGGGCCTGACAGGGCGGCCCTCCCTCCTGGAAGTCTGGTTCCTCCAGGGCACACGTCCCTACCTCCGTAGCCCGGATGGGTGACTCGAAAGCGGGCCTGACAGGGCGGCCCTCCCTCCTGGAAGTCCGGTTCATCCAGGGCACACGTCCCTACCTCCGTAGCCCAGATGGGTGACTCGAAAGCGGGCCTGACAGGGCGGCCCTCCCTCCTGGAAGTCTGGTTCCTCCAGGGCACACGTCCCTGCCTCCTTAGCCCAGAGAGGTGACTCCGAGGCGGGCCTGACAGGGCGGCCCTCCCTCCTGGAAGTCTGGTTCCTCCAGGGCACACGTCCCTGCCTCCTTAGCCCAGAGAGGTGACTCCGAGGCGGGCCTGACAGGGCGGCCCTCCCTCCTGGAAGTCTGGTTCCTCCAGGGCACCCGTCCCCACCTCCGTAGCCCAGATGGGTGACTCGAAAGCGGGCCTGACAGGGCGGCCCTCCCTCCTGGAAGTCTGGTTCCTCCAGGGCACACGTCCCTGCCTCCTTAGCCCAGAGAGGTGACTCCGAGGCGGGCCTGACAGGGCGGCCCTCCCTCCTGGAAGTCTGGTTCCTCCAGGGCACCCGTCCCCACCTCCGTAGCCCAGATGGGTGACTCGAAAGCGGGCCTGACAGGGCGGCCCTCCCTCCTGGAAGTCTGGTTCCTCCAGGGCACACGTCCCTGCCTCCTTAGCCCAGAGAGGTGACTCCGAGGCGGGCCTGACAGGGCGGCCCTCCCTCCTGGAAGTCCGGTTCCTCCGGGGCACACGTCCCTACCTCCGTAGCCCAGATGGGTGACTCGAAAGCGGGCCTGACAGGGCGGCCCTCCCTCCTGGAAGTCTGGTTCCTCCAGGGCACCCGTCCCTACCTCCGTAGCCCAGATGGGTGACTCGAAAGCGGGCCTGACAGGGCGGCCCTCCCTCCTGGAAGTCTGGTTCCTCCAGGGCACCCGTCCCTACCTCCGTAGCCCAGATGGGTGACTCGAAAGCGGGCCTGACAGGGCGGCCCTCCCTCCTGGAAGTCTGGTTCTTCCAGACACGTCCCTACCTCCGTAGCCCAGATGGGTGACTCGAAAGCGGACGCGGGAGGGTGTACGTGGCGCACCCCCAGGCCGAAGAGAGGTCTCGTGAGCGGACGCGAGGGTGTACGACAGAAGGCCTGGAAGTCTCTGACTTCCAGGGTCACCGACCCTACCTCATGAGCCCGAAGAGGTGACTCGAATGCGGACGCGGGGGTGTACGTGGCGCACCCCCAGGCCGAAGAGAGGTCTCGTGAGCGGACACGAGAAGTACGACAGAGGGCCTGGAAGCAAAAGCGGGTGACTCGTGCACTTCCAGAAAAGGCAAAAGCGGGTGACTCGTGCACTTCCATAAAGCCGAAACGAGGTCTCGTGAGCGGACACGAGAAGTACGACAGAGGGCCTGGAGGTAAAAGCGGGTGACTCGTGCACTTCCAGGGTCTCCGACCTTACGGCGCCTTCCGACGCGGGCGCCTCCTCCCGGACGAGCCACGGGAAGGGCCCCTTCTCTCAAGGGGCGGTCGTTTGAACAGGTGCCATCGGGTATATAGGGATGGGTTGCTTCGAAAGTGGACCTCCAGCGTCCTCCCTCCCTGCGGCAGATCCCAAGAAAGGTCTGTGCGCGTCGGTGTGCGATGAACGAAAAACCGTTAAAAGAACTGGAACGGTTGGAACGGACGAAGGGCGTCTGATGTGAGGCAGCGCCCCGGGCGAGTGTCGAAAGACGGGTAACCCATATCCGCATGCCGCCTAGGCGGAAAGATCCGGCCTGGATCATATCAAGGCTAATGCCTAAAAACTAAAGCTACCTTGGGTGATGGAACTCGGCTACGGCCGCAAAACGATCCGCCCTGGATCATCAAGGCTAATGCCTAAAAACTAAAGCTACCTTGGGTGATGGAACTCGGCTACGGCCGCAAAACGATCCGCCCTGGATCAAGGCTACGGCCTAAAAACGGCAAAAAAAGAT
>NW_027394074.1:0-112504 GCF_030506205.2 Paramisgurnus dabryanus | reverse complement strand
ATTCTTATGATGAGAAATGTCGTTTAAAGGCATTTCCAGCTCAGAAAAGCATTTTTCAAGCGATTTCAACATTTCAGGTTGGACTCTGACTTTTCATGCAAAAATGCCCAATTCGGCCTAAAAATGCCTGCAGGAGCATTCTTATGATGAGAGATGTCGTTTAAAGGCATTTCCAGCTCAGAAAAGCATTTTTCAAGCGATTTCAACATTTCAGGTTGAATTGTGACTTTTCATGCAAAAGTGCCCAATTCGGCCTAAAATGCCTTCAGGGGCATTCTTATGATGAGAAATGTCGTTTAAAGGCCTTTCCAGCTCAGAAAAGCATTTTTCAAGCGATTTCAACATTTCAGGGTTGATTTTGACTTTTCATGCAAAAGTGCCCAATTCGGCCTAAAATGCCTTCAGGAGCATTCTTATGATGAGAAATGTCGTTTAAAGGCATTTCCAGCTCAGAAAAGCATTTTTCAAGCGATTTCAACATTTCAGGTTGGATTGTGACTTTTCATGCAAAAGTGCCCAATTCGGCCTAAAATGCCTTCAGGGGCATTCTTATGATGAGAAATATCGTTTAAAGGCATTTCCAGCTCAGAACAGCATTTTTCAAGCGATTTCAACATTTCAGGTTGGACTCTGACTTTTCATGCAAAAGTGCCCAATTCGGCCTATAATGCATTCAGGGGCATTCTTATGATAAGAAATTTCGTTTAAAGGCATTTCCAGCTCAGAAAAGCATTTTTCAAGCGATTTCAACATTTCAGGTTGGACTGTGACTTTTCATGCAAAAGTGCCCAATTCGGCCTAAAATGCCTTCAGGGGCATTCTTATGATGAGAAATGTCGTTTAAAGGCATTTCCAGCTCAGAAAAGCATTTTTCAAGCGATTTCAACATTTCAGGTTGGACTCTGACTTTTCATGCAAAAGTGCCCAATTCGGCCTAAAATGCCTTCAGGGGCATTCTTATGATTAGAAATGTCGTTTAAAGGCATTTCCAGCTCAGAAAAGCATTTTTCAAGCGATTTCAACATTTCAGGTTGGACTCTGACTTTTCATGCAAAAGTGCCCAATTCGGCCTAAAATGCATTCAGGGGCATTCTTATGATAAGAAATTTCTTTTAAAGGCATTTCCAGCTCAGAAAAGCATTTTTCAAGCGATTTCAACATTTCAGGTTGGACTGTGACTTTTCATGCAAAAGTGCCCAATTCGGCCTAAAATGCCTTCAGGGGCATTCTTATGATGAGAAATGTCGTTTAAAGGCATTTCCAGCTCAGAAAAGCATTTTTTCAAGCGATTTCAACATTTCAGGTTGGACTGTGACTTTTCATGCAAAAGTGCCCAATTCGGCCTAAAATGCCTTCATGGGCATTCTTATGATGAGAAATGTCGTTTAAAGGCATTTCCAGCTCAGAAAAGCATTTTTCAAGCGATTTCAACATTTCAGGTTGGACTCTGACTTTTCATGCAAAAGTGCCCAATTCGGCCTAAAATGCCTTCAGGGGCATTCTTATGATGAGAAATGTCGTTTAAAGGCATTTCCAGCTCAGAAAAGCATTTTTCAAGCGATTTCAACATTTCAGGTTGGATATTGACTTTTCATGCAAAAGTGCCCAATTCGGCCTAAAATGCCTTCAGGAGCATTCTTATGATGAGAAATGTCGTTTAAAGGCATTTCCAGCTCAGAAAAGCATTTTTTCAAGCGATTTCAACATTTCAGGTTGGACTCTGACTTTTCATGCAAAAATGCCCAATTCGGCCTAAAATGCCTGCAGGAGCATTCTTATGATGAGAGATGTCGTTTAAAGGCATTTCCAGCTCAGAAAAGCATTTTTCAAGCGATTTCAACATTTCAGGTTGAATTGTGACTTTTCATGCAAAAGTGCCCAATTCGGCCTAAAATGCCTTCAGGGGCATTCTTATGATGAGAAATGTCGTTTAAAGGCCTTTCCAGCTCAGAAAAGCATTTTTCAAGCGATTTCAACATTTCAGGGTTGATTTTGACTTTTCATGCAAAAGTGCCCAATTCGGCCTAAAATGCCTTCAGGAGCATTCTTATGATGAGAAATGTCGTTTAAAGGCATTTCCAGCTCAGAAAAGCATTTTTCAAGCGATTTCAACATTTCAGGTTGGATTGTGACTTTTCATGCAAAAGTGCCCAATTCGGCCTAAAATGCCTTCAGGGGCATTCTTATGATGAGAAATATCGTTTAAAGGCATTTCCAGCTCAGAACAGCATTTTTCAAGCGATTTCAACATTTCAGGTTGGACTCTGACTTTTCATGCAAAAGTGCCCAATTCGGCCTATAATGCATTCAGGGGCATTCTTATGATAAGAAATTTCGTTTAAAGGCATTTCCAGCTCAGAAAAGCATTTTTCAAGCGATTTCAACATTTCAGGTTGGACTGTGACTTTTCATGCAAAAGTGCCCAATTCGGCCTAAAATGCCTTCAGGGGGCATTCTTATGATGAGAAATGTCGTTTAAAGGCATTTCCAGCTCAGAAAAGCATTTTTCAAGCGATTTCAACATTTCAGGTTGGACTCTGACTTTTCATGCAAAAGTGCCCAATTCGGCCTAAAATGCCTTCAGGGGCATTCTTATGATGAGAAATGTCGTTTAAAGGCATTTCCAGCTCAGAAAAGCATTTTTCAAGCGATTTCAACATTTCAGGTTGGACTCTGACTTTTCATGCAAAAGTGCCCAATTCGGCCTAAAATGCCTTCAGGGGCATTCTTATGATTAGAAATGTCGTTTAAAGGCATTTCCAGCTCAGAAAAGCATTTTTCAAGCGATTTCAACATTTCAGGTTGGACTCTGACTTTTCATGCAAAAGTGCCCAATTCGGCCTAAAATGCATTCAGGGGCATTCTTATGATAAGAAATTTCTTTTAAAGGCATTTCCAGCTCAGAAAAGCATTTTTCAAGCGATTTCAACATTTCAGGTTGGACTGTGACTTTTCATGCAAAAGTGCCCAATTCGGCCTAAAATGCCTTCAGGGGCATTCTTATGATGAGAAATGTCGTTTAAAGGCATTTCCAGCTCAGAAAAGCATTTTTCAAGCGATTTCAACATTTCAGGTTGGACTGTGACTTTTCATGCAAAAGTGCCCAATTCGGCCTAAAATGCCTTCATTGGCATTCTTATGATGAGAAATGTCGTTTAAAAGGCATTTCCAGCTCAGAAAAGCATTTTTCAATCGATTTCAACATTTCAGGTTGGACTCTGACTTTTCATGCAAAAGTGCCCAATTCGGCCTAAAATGCCTTCAGGGGCATTCTTATGATGAGAAATGTCGTTTAAAGGCATTTCCAGCTCAGAAAAGCATTTTTCAAGCGATTTCAACATTTCAGGTTGGACTCTGACTTTTCATGCAAAAGTGCCCAAATCGGCCTAAAATGCCTTCAGGGGCATTCTTATGATGAGAAATGTCGTTTAAAGGCATTTCCAGCTCAGAAAAGCATTTTTCAAGCGATTTCAACATTTCAGGTTGGATATTGACTTTTCATGCAAAAGTGCCCAATTCGGCCTATAATGCATTCAGGGGCATTCTTATGATAAGAAATTTTCGTTTAAAGGCATTTCCAGCTCAGAACAGCATTTTTCAAGCGATTTCAACATTTCAGGTTGGACTCTGACTTTTCATGCAAAAGTGCCCAATTCGGCCTATAATGCATTCAGGGGCATTCTTATGATAAGAAATTTCGTTTAAAGGCATTTCCAGCTCAGAAAAGCATTTTTCAAGCGATTTCAACATTTCAGGTTGGACTGTGACTTTTCATGCAAAAGTGCCCAATTCGGCCTAAAATGCCTTCAGGGGCATTCTTATGATGAGAAATGTCGTTTAAAAGGCATTTCCAGCTCAGAAAAGCATTTTTCAAGCGATTTCAACATTTCAGGTTGGACTCTGACTTTTCATGCAAAAATGCCCAATTCGGCCTAAAATGCCTGCAGGAGCATTCTTATGATGAGAGATGTCGTTTAAAGGCATTTCCAGCTCAGAAAAGCATTTTTCAAGCGATTTCAACATTTCAGGTTGAATTGTGACTTTTCATGCAAAAGTGCCCAATTCGGCCTAAAATGCCTTCAGGGGCATTCTTATGATGAGAAATGTCGTTTAAAGGCCTTTCCAGCTCAGAAAAGCATTTTTCAAGCGATTTCAACATTTCAGGGTTGATTTTGACTTTTCATGCAAAAGTGCCCCAATTCGGCCTAAAATGCCTTCAGGAGCATTCTTATGATGAGAAATGTCGTTTAAAGGCATTTCCAGCTCAGAAAAGCATTTTTCAAGCGATTTCAACATTTCAGGTTGGATTGTGACTTTTCATGCAAAAGTGCCCAATTCGGCCTAAAATGCCTTCAGGGGCATTCTTATGATGAGAAATATCGTTTAAAGGCATTTCCAGCTCAGAACAGCATTTTTCAAGCGATTTCAACATTTCAGGTTGGACTCTGACTTTTCATGCAAAAGTGCCCAATTCGGCCTATAATGCATTCAGGGGCATTCTTATGATAAGAAATTTCGTTTAAAGGCATTTCCAGCTCAGAAAAGCATTTTTCAAGCGATTTCAACATTTCAGGTTGGACTGTGACTTTTCATGCAAAAGTGCCCAATTCGGCCTAAAATGCCTTCAGGGGCATTCTTATGATGAGAAATGTCGTTTAAAGGCATTTCCAGCTCAGAAAAGCATTTTTCAAGCGATTTCAACATTTCAGGTTGGACTCTGACTTTTCATGCAAAAGTGCCCAATTCGGCCTAAAATGCCTTCAGGGGCATTCTTATGATTAGAAATGTCGTTTAAAGGCATTTCCAGCTCAGAAAAGCATTTTTCAAGCGATTTCAACATTTCAGGTTGGACTCTGACTTTTCATGCAAAAGTGCCCAATTCGGCCTAAAATGCATTCAGGGGCATTCTTATGATAAGAAATTTCTTTTAAAGGCATTTCCAGCTCAGAAAAGCATTTTTCAAGCGATTTCAACATTTCAGGTTGGACTGTGACTTTTCATGCAAAAGTGCCCAATTCGGCCTAAAATGCCTTCAGGGGCATTCTTATGATGAGAAATGTCGTTTAAAGGCATTTCCAGCTCAGAAAAGCATTTTTCAAGCGATTTCAACATTTCAGGTTGGACTGTGACTTTTCATGCAAAAGTGCCCAATTCGGCCTAAAATGCCTTCAGGGGCATTCTTATGATGAGAAATGTCGTTTAAAGGCATTTCCAGCTCAGAAAAGCATTTTTCAAGCGATTTCAACATTTCAGGTTGGACTCTGACTTTTCATGCAAAAGTGCCCAATTCGGCCTAAAATGCCTTCAGGGGCATTCTTATGATGAGAAATGTCGTTTAAAGGCATTTCCAGCTCAGAAAAGCATTTTTCAAGCGATTTCAACATTTCAGGTTGGATATTGACTTTTCATGCAAAAGTGCCCAATTCGGCCTAAAATGCCTTCAGGAGCATTCTTATGATGAGAAATGTCGTTTAAAGGCATTTCCAGCTCAGAAAAGCATTTTTCAAGCGATTTCAACATTTTCAGGTTGGACTCTGACTTTTCATGCAAAAATGCCCAATTCGGCCTAAAATGCCTGCAGGAGCATTCTTATGATGAGAGATGTCGTTTAAAGGCATTTCCAGCTCAGAAAAGCATTTTTCAAGCGATTTCAACATTTCAGGTTGAATTGTGACTTTTCATGCAAAAGTGCCCAATTCGGCCTAAAATGCCTTCAGGGGCATTCTTATGATGAGAAATGTCGTTTAAAGGCCTTTCCAGCTCAGAAAAGCATTTTTCAAGCGATTTCAACATTTCAGGGTTGATTTTGACTTTTCATGCAAAAGTGCCCAATTCGGCCTAAAATGCCTTCAGGAGCATTCTTATGATGAGAAATGTCGTTTAAAAGGCATTTCCAGCTCAGAAAAGCATTTTTCAAGCGATTTCAACATTTCAGGTTGGATTGTGACTTTTCATGCAAAAGTGCCCAATTCGGCCTAAAATGCCTTCAGGGGCATTCTTATGATGAGAAATATCGTTTAAAGGCATTTCCAGCTCAGAACAGCATTTTTCAAGCGATTTCAACATTTCAGGTTGGACTCTGACTTTTCATGCAAAAGTGCCCAATTCGGCCTATAATGCATTCAGGGGCATTCTTATGATAAGAAATTTCGTTTAAAGGCATTTCCAGCTCAGAAAAGCATTTTTCAAGCGATTTCAACATTTCAGGTTGGACTGTGACTTTTCATGCAAAAGTGCCCAATTCGGCCTAAAATGCCTTCAGGGGCATTCTTATGATGAGAAATGTCGTTTAAAGGCATTTCCAGCTCAGAAAAGCATTTTTCAAGCGATTTCAACATTTCAGGTTGGACTCTGACTTTTCATGCAAAAGTGCCCAATTCGGCCTAAAATGCCTTCAGGGGCATTCTTATGATGAGAAATGTCGTTTAAAGGCATTTCCAGCTCAGAAAAGCATTTTTCAAGCGATTTCAACATTTCAGGTTGGACTCTGACTTTTCATGCAAAAGTGCCCAATTCGGCCTAAAATGCCTTCAGGGGCATTCTTATGATTAGAAATGTCGTTTAAAGGCATTTCCAGCTCAGAAAAGCATTTTTCAAGCGATTTCAACATTTCAGGTTGGACTCTGACTTTTCATGCAAAAGTGCCCAATTCGGCCTAAAATGCATTCAGGGGCATTCTTATGATAAGAAATTTCTTTTAAAGGCATTTCCAGCTCAGAAAAGCATTTTTCAAGCGATTTCAACATTTCAGGTTGGACTGTGACTTTTCATGCAAAAGTGCCCAATTCGGCCTAAAATGCCTTCAGGGGCATTCTTATGATGAGAAATGTCGTTTAAAGGCATTTCCAGCTCAGAAAAGCATTTTTCAAGCGATTTCAACATTTCAGGTTGGACTGTGACTTTTCATGCAAAAGTGCCCAATTCGGCCTAAAATGCCTTCATTGGCATTCTTATGATGAGAAATGTCGTTTAAAGGCATTTCCAGCTCAGAAAAGCATTTTTCAATCGATTTCAACATTTCAGGTTGGACTCTGACTTTTCATGCAAAAGTGCCCAATTCGGCCTAAAATGCCTTCAGGGGCATTCTTATGATGAGAAATGTCGTTTAAAGGCATTTCCAGCTCAGAAAAGCATTTTTCAAGCGATTTCAACATTTCAGGTTGGACTCTGACTTTTCATGCAAAAGTGCCCAATTCGGCCTAAAATGCCTTCAGGGGCATTCTTATGATGAGAAATGTCGTTTAAAGGCATTTCCAGCTCAGAAAAGCATTTTTCAAGCGATTTCAACATTTCAGGTTGGATATTGACTTTTCATGCAAAAGTGCCCAATTCGGCCTAAAATGCCTTCAGGAGCATTCTTATGATGAGAAATGTCGTTTAAAGGCATTTCCAGCTCAGAAAAGCATTTTTCAAGCGATTTCAACATTTCAGGTTTGATATTGACTTTTCATGCAAAAGTGGCCAATTCGGCCTAAAATGCCTTCAAGAGCATTCTTATGATGAGAAATGTCGTTTAAAGGCATTTCCAGCTCAGAAAAGCATTTTTCAAGCGATTTCAACATTTCAGGTTGGATTGTGACTTTTCATGCAAAAGTGCCCAATTCGGCCTAAAATGCCTTCAGGAGCATTCTTATGATGAGAAATGTCGTTTAAAGGCATTTCCAGCTCAGAAAAGCATTTTTCAAGCGATTTCAACATTTCAGGTTGGATTGTGACTTTTCATGCAAAAGTGCCCAATTCGGCCTAAAATGCCTTCAGGGGCATTCTTATGATGAGAAATGTCGTTTAAAGGCATTTCCAGCTCAGAAAAGCATTTTTCAAGCGATTTCAACATTTCAGGTTGGTCTCTGACTTTTCATGCAAAAGTGCCCAATCCGGCCTAAAATGCATTCAGGGGCATTCTTATGATAAGAAATTTCGTTTAAAGGCATTTCCAGCTCAGAAAAGCATTTTTCAAGCGATTTCAACATTTCAGGTTGGACTGTGACTTTTCATGCAAAAGTGCCCAATTCGGCCTAAAATGCCTTCAGGGGCATTCTTATGATGAGAAATGTCGTTTAAAGGCATTTCCAGCTCAGAAAAGCATTTTTCAAGCGATTTCAACATTTCAGGTTGGACTCTGACTTTTCATGCAAAAGTGCCCAATTCGGCCTAAAATGCCTTCAGGGGCATTCTTATGATGAGAAATGTCGTTTAAAGCCATTTCCAGCTCAGAAAAGCATTTTTCAAGCGATTTCAACATTTCAGGTTGGACTCTGACTTTTCATGCAAAAGTGCCCAATTCGGCCTAAAATGCCTGCAGGAGCATTCTTAAGATGAGAGATGTCGTTTAAAGGCATTTCCAGCTCAGAAAAGCATTTTTCAAGCGATTTCAACATTTCAGGTTGGATTGTGACTTTTCATGCAAAAGTGCCCAATTCGGCCTAAAATGCCTTCAGGGGCATTCTTATGATGAGAAATGTCGTTTAAAGGCATTTCCAGCTCAGAAAAGCATTTTTCAAGCGATTTCAACATTTCAGGTTGGATATTGACTTTTCATGCAAAAGTGCCCAATTCGGCCTAAAATGCCTTCAGGAGCATTCTTATGATGAGAAATGTCGTTTAAAGGCATTTCCAGCTCAGAAAAGCATTTTTCAAGCGATTTCAACATTTCAGGTTGGACTGTGACTTTTCATGCAAAAGTGCCCAATTCGGCCTAAAATGCCTTCAGGGGCATTCTTATGATGAGAAATGTCGTTTAAAGGCATTTCCAGCTCAGAAAAGCATTTTTCAAGCGATTTCAACATTTCAGGTTGGACTGTGACTTTTCATGCAAAAGTGCCCAATTCGGCCTAAAATGCCTTCAGGGGCATTCTTATGATGAGAAATGTCGTTTAAAGGCATTTCTAGCTCAGAAAAGCATTTTTCAAGCGATTTCAACATTTCAGGTTGGATATTGACTTTTCATGCAAAAGTGCCCAATTCGGCCTAAAATGCCTTCAGGAGCATTCTTATGATGAGAAATGTCGTTTAAAGGCATTTCCAGCTCAGAAAAGCATTTTTCAAGCGATTTCAACATTTCAGGTTTGATATTGACTTTTCATGCAAAAGTGGCCAATTCGGCCTAAAATGCCTTCAAGAGCATTCTTATGATGAGAAATGTCGTTTAAAGGCATTTCCAGCTCAGAAAAGCATTTTTCAAGCGATTTCAACATTTCAGGTTGGATTGTGACTTTTCATGCAAAAGTGCCCAATTCGGCCTAAAATGCCTTCAGGAGCATTCTTATGATGAGAAATGTCGTTTAAAGGCATTTCCAGCTCAGAAAAGCATTTTTCAAGCGATTTCAACATTTCAGGTTGGATTGTGACTTTTCATGCAAAAGTGCCCAATTCGGCCTAAAATGCCTTCAGGGGCATTCTTATGATGAGAAATGTCGTTTAAAGGCATTTCCAGCTCAGAAAAGCATTTTTCAAGCGATTTCAACATTTCAGGTTGGTCTCTGACTTTTCATGCAAAAGTGCCCAATTCGGCCTAAAATGCATTCAGGGGCATTCTTATGATAAGAAATTTCGTTTAAAGGCATTTCCAGCTCAGAAAAGCATTTTTCAAGCGATTTCAACATTTCAGGTTGGACTATGACTTTTCATGCAAAAGTGCCCAATTCGGCCTAAAATGCCTTCAGGGGCATTCTTATGATGAGAAATGTCGTTTAAAGGCATTTCCAGCTCAGAAAAGCATTTTTCAAGCGATTTCAACATTTCAGGTTGGTCTCTGACTTTTCATGCAAAAGTGCCCAATTCGGCCTAAAATGCATTCAGGGGCATTCTTATGATAAGAAATTTCGTTTAAAGGCATTTCCAGCTCAGAAAAGCATTTTTCAAGCGATTTCAACATTTCAGGTTGGACTATGACTTTTCATGCAAAAGTGCCCAATTCGGCCTAAAATGCCTTCAGGGGCATTCTTATGATGAGAAATGTCGTTTAAAGGCATTTCCAGCTCAGAAAAGCATTTTTCAAGCGATTTCAACATTTCAGGTTGGACTCTGACTTTTCATGCAAAAGTGCCCAATTCGGCCTAAAATGCCTTCAGGGGCATTCTTATGATGAGAAATGTCGTTTAAAGGCATTTCCAGCTCAGAAATGCATTTTTCAAGCGATTTCAACATTTCAGGTTGGACTCTGACTTTTCATGCAAAAGTGCCCAATTCGGCCTAAAATGCCTTCAGGGGCATTCTTATGATTAGAAATGTCGTTTAAAGGCATTTCCAGCTCAGAAAAGCATTTTTCAAGCGATTTCAACATTTCAGGTTGGACTCTGACTTTTCATGCAAAAGTGCCCAATTCGGCCTAAAATGCATTCAGGGGCATTCTTATGATAAGAAATTTCTTTTAAAGGCATTTCCAGCTCAGAAAAGCATTTTTCAAGCGATTTCAACATTTCAGGTTGGACTGTGACTTTTCATGCAAAAGTGCCCAATTCGGCCTAAAATGCCTTCAGGGGCATTCTTATGATGAGAAATTTCGTTTAAAGGCATTTCCAGCTCAGAAAAGCATTTTTCAAGCGATTTCAACATTTCAGGTTGGACTGTGACTTTTCATGCAAAAGTGCCCAATTCGGCCTAAAATGCCTTCAGGGGCATTCTTATGATGAGAAATGTCGTTTAAAGGCATTTCCAGCTCAGAAAAGCATTTTTCAATCGATTTCAACATTTCAGGTTGGACTCTGACTTTTCATGCAAAAGTGCCCAATTCGGCCTAAAATGCCTTCAGGGGCATTCTTATGATGAGAAATGTCGTTTAAAGGCATTTCCAGCTCAGAAAAGCATTTTTCAAGCGATTTCAACATTTCAGGTTGGACTCTGACTTTTCATGCAAAAGTGCCCAATTCGGCCTAAAATGCCTTCAGGGGCATTCTTATGATGAGAAATGTCGTTTAAAGGCATTTCCAGCTCAGAAAAGCATTTTTCAAGCGATTTCAACATTTCAGGTTTGATATTGACTTTTCATGCAAAAGTGGCCAATTCGGCCTAAAATGCCTTCAAGAGCATTCTTATGATGAGAAATGTCGTTTAAAGCAACACTAAAGAACTCTGGCTCTTTGCTCCCCCTACAGGTTAGAAGCGTAATTGTTCATTACCACTGTCATAAATACTGAGGCATAGCTGGCTCTGATTGGATTGTAGGTCTGCCGTAAAGCAAGTTTTTGTAGTATTCACTCGGACTACAGGACCACTACCCGACGTTTGGAAACTTCTTTAGTGCGGTTTTGGTCGATAGAGGGCTGCAAAGCGAATGTGAAAGTGCTGTTCACCCTGTTTAGAGTGGATGAACGACTGAAACTGTTTTGGAAGCGTTATTTTAAGGTAAAAAAAACTCTTTGGTGTTGCTTTAAAGGCATTTCCAGCTCAGAAAAGCATTTTTCAAGCGATTTCAACATTTCAGGTTGGATTGTGACTTTTCATGCAAAAGTGCCCAATTCGGCCTAAAATGCCTTCAGGAGCATTCTTATGATGAGAAATGTCGTTTAAAGGCATTTCCAGCTCAGAAAAGCATTTTTCAAGCGATTTCAACATTTCAGGTTGGATTGTGACTTTTCATGCAAAAGTGCCCAATTCGGCCTAAAATGCCTTCAGGGGCATTCTTATGATGAGAAATGTCGTTTAAAGGCATTTCCAGCTCAGAAAAGCATTTTTCAAGCGATTTAAACATTTCAGGTTGGTCTCTGACTTTTCATGCAAAAGTGCCCAATTCGGCCTAAAATGCATTCAGGGGCATTCTTATGATAAGAAATTTCGTTTAAAGGCATTTCCAGCTCAGAAAAGCATTTTTCAAGCGATTTCAACATTTCAGGTTGGACTATGACTTTTCATGCAAAAGTGCCCAATTCGGCCTAAAATGCCTTCAGGGGCATTCTTATGATGAGAAATGTCGTTTAAAGGCATTTCCAGCTCAGAAAAGCATTTTTCAAGCGATTTCAACATTTCAGGTTGGACTCTGACTTTTCATGCAAAAGTGCCCAATTCGGCCTAAAATGCCTTCAGGGGCATTCTTATGATGAGAAATGTCGTTTAAAGGCATTTCCAGCTCAGAAAAGCATTTTTCAAGCGATTTCAACATTTCAGGTTGGACTCTGACTTTTCATGCAAAAGTGCCCAATTCGGCCTAAAATGCCTGCAGGAGCATTTTTATGATGAGAGATGTCGTTTAAAGGCATTTCCAGCTCAGAAAAGCATTTTTCAAGCGATTTCAACATTTCAGGTTGGATTGTGACTTTTCATGCAAAAGTGCCCAATTCGGCCTAAAATGCCTTCAGGGGCATTCTTATGATGAGAAATGTCGTTTAAAGGCATTTCCAGCTCAGAAAAGCATTTTTCAAGCGATTTCAACATTTCAGGGTTGATTTTGACTTTTCATGCAAAAGTGCCCAATTCGGCCTAAAATGCCTTCAAGAGCATTCTTATGATGAGAAATGTCGTTTAAAGGCATTTCCAGCTCAGAAAAGCATTTTTCAAGCGATTTCAACATTTCAGGTTGGATTTTGACTTTTCATGCAAAAGTGCCCAATTCGGCCTAAAATGCCTTCAGGAGCATTCTTATGATGAGAAATGTCGTTTAAAGGCATTTCCAGCTCAGAAAAGCATTTTTTAAGCGATTTCAACATTTCAGGTTGGATTGTGACTTTTCATGCAAAAGTGCCCAATTCGGCCTAAAATGCCTTCAGGAGCATTCTTATGATGAGAAATGTCGTTTAAAGGCATTTCCAGCTCAGAAAAGCATTTTTCAAGCGATTTCAACATTTCAGGTTGGATTGTGACTTTTCATGCAAAAGTGCCCAATTCGGCCTAAAATGCCTTCAGGGGCATTCTTATGATGAGAAATATCGTTTAAAGGCATTTCCAGCTCAGAACAGCATTTTTCAAGCGATTTCAACATTTCAGGTTGGACTCTGACTTTTCATGCAAAAGTGCCCAATTCGGCCTATAATGCATTCAGGGGCATTCTTATGATAAGAAATTTCGTTTAAAGGCATTTCCAGCTCAGAAAAGCATTTTTCAAGCGATTTCAACATTTCAGGTTGGACTGTGACTTTTCATGCAAAAGTGCCCAATTCGGCCTAAAATGCCTTCAGGGGCATTCTTATGATGAGAAATTTCTTTTAAAGGCATTTCCAGCTCAGAAAAGCATTTTTCAAGCGATTTCAACATTTCAGGTTGGACTGTGACTTTTCATGCAAAAGTGCCCAATTCGGCCTAAAATGCCTTCAGGGGCATTCTTATGATGAGAAATGTCGTTTAAAGGCATTTCCAGCTCAGAAAAGCATTTTTCAAGCGATTTCAACATTTCAGGTTGGACTGTGACTTTTCATGCAAAAGTGCCCAATTCGGCCTAAAATGCCTTCAGGGGCATTCTTATGATGAGAAATGTCGTTTAAAGGCATTTCCAGCTCAGAAAAGCATTTTTCAATAGATTTCAACATTTCAGGTTGGACTCTGACTTTTCATGCAAAAGTGCCCAATTCGGCCTAAAATGCCTTCAGGGGCATTCTTATGATGAGAAATGTCGTTTAAAGGCATTTCCAGCTCAGAAAAGCATTTTTCAAGCGATTTCAACATTTCAGGTTGGACTCTGACTTTTCATGCAAAAGTGCCCAATTCGGCCTAAAATGCCTTCAGGGGCATTCTTATGATGAGAAATGTCGTTTAAAGGCATTTCCAGCTCAGAAAAGCATTTTTCAAGCGATTTCAACATTTCAGGTTGGACTCTGACTTTTCATGCAAAAGTGCCCAATTCGGCCTAAAATGCCTTCAGGGGCATTCTTATGATGAGAAATGTCGTTTAAAGGCATTTCCAGCTCAGAAAAGCATTTTTCAAGCGATTTCAACATTTCAGGTTGGACTCTGACTTTTCATGCAAAAGTGCCCAATTCGGCCTAAAATGCCTTCAGGGGCATTCTTATGATGAGAAATGTCGTTTAAAGGCATTTCCAGCTCAGAAAAGCATTTTTCAAGCGATTTCAACATTTCAGGTTGGATATTGACTTTTCATGCAAAAGTGCCCAATTCGGCCTAAAATGCCTTCAGGAGCATTCTTATGATGAGAAATGTCGTTTAAAGGCATTTCCAGCTCAGAAAAGCATTTTTCAAGCGATTTCAACATTTCAGGTTGGATTGTGACTTTTCATGCAAAAGTGCCCAATTCGGCCTAAAATGCCTTCAGGGGCATTCTTATGATGAGAAATATCGTTTAAAGGCATTTCCAGCTCAGAACAGCATTTTTCAAGCGATTTCAACATTTCAGGTTGGACTCTGACTTTTCATGCAAAAGTGCCCAATTCGGCCTATAATGCATTCAGGGGCATTCTTATGATAAGAAATTTCGTTTAAAGGCATTTCCAGCTCAGAAAAGCATTTTTCAAGCGATTTCAACATTTCAGGTTGGACTGTGACTTTTCATGCAAAAGTGCCCAATTCGGCCTAAAATGCCTTCAGGGGCATTCTTATGATGAGAAATGTCGTTTAAAGGCATTTCCAGCTCAGAAAAGCATTTTTCAAGCGATTTCAACATTTCAGGTTGGACTCTGACTTTTCATGCAAAAGTGCCCAATTCGGCCTAAAATGCCTTCAGGGGCATTCTTATGATTAGAAATGTCGTTTAAAGGCATTTCCAGCTCAGAAAAGCATTTTTCAAGCGATTTCAACATTTCAGGTTGGACTCTGACTTTTCATGCAAAAGTGCCCAATTCGGCCTAAAATGCATTCAGGGGCATTCTTATGATAAGAAATTTCTTTTAAAGGCATTTCCAGCTCAGAAAAGCATTTTTCAAGCGATTTCAACATTTCAGGTTGGACTGTGACTTTTCATGCAAAAGTGCCCAATTCGGCCTAAAATGCCTTCAGGGGCATTCTTATGATGAGAAATGTCGTTTAAAGGCATTTCCAGCTCAGAAAAGCATTTTTCAAGCGATTTCAACATTTCAGGTTGGACTGTGACTTTTCATGCAAAAGTGCCCAATTCGGCCTAAAATGCCTTCAGGGGCATTCTTATGATGAGAAATGTCGTTTAAAGGCATTTCCAGCTCAGAAAAGCATTTTTCAAGCGATTTCAACATTTCAGGTTGGACTCTGACTTTTCATGCAAAAGTGCCCAATTCGGCCTAAAATGCCTTCAGGGGCATTCTTATGATGAGAAATGTCGTTTAAAGGCATTTCCAGCTCAGAAAAGCATTTTTCAAGCGATTTCAACATTTCAGGTTGGATATTGACTTTTCATGCAAAAGTGCCCAATTCGGCCTAAAATGCCTTCAGGAGCATTCTTATGATGAGAAATGTCGTTTAAAGGCATTTCCAGCTCAGAAAAGCATTTTTCAAGCGATTTCAACATTTCAGGTTGGACTCTGACTTTTCATGCAAAAATGCCCAATTCGGCCTAAAATGCCTGCAGGAGCATTCTTATGATGAGAGATGTCGTTTAAAGGCATTTCCAGCTCAGAAAAGCATTTTTCAAGCGATTTCAACATTTCAGGTTGAATTGTGACTTTTCATGCAAAAGTGCCCAATTCGGCCTAAAATGCCTTCAGGGGCATTCTTATGATGAGAAATGTCGTTTAAAGGCCTTTCCAGCTCAGAAAAGCATTTTTCAAGCGATTTCAACATTTCAGGGTTGATTTTGACTTTTCATGCAAAAGTGCCCAATTCGGCCTAAAATGCCTTCAGGAGCATTCTTATGATGAGAAATGTCGTTTAAAGGCATTTCCAGCTCAGAAAAGCATTTTTCAAGCGATTTCAACATTTCAGGTTGGATTGTGACTTTTCATGCAAAAGTGCCCAATTCGGCCTAAAATGCCTTCAGGGGCATTCTTATGATGAGAAATATCGTTTAAAGGCATTTCCAGCTCAGAACAGCATTTTTCAAGCGATTTCAACATTTCAGGTTGGACTCTGACTTTTCATGCAAAAGTGCCCAATTCGGCCTATAATGCATTCAGGGGCATTCTTATGATAAGAAATTTCGTTTAAAGGCATTTCCAGCTCAGAAAAGCATTTTTCAAGCGATTTCAACATTTCAGGTTGGACTGTGACTTTTCATGCAAAAGTGCCCAATTCGGCCTAAAATGCCTTCAGGGGCATTCTTATGATGAGAAATGTCGTTTAAAGGCATTTCTAGCTCAGAAAAGCATTTTTCAAGCGATTTCAACATTTCAGGTTGGACTCTGACTTTTCATGCAAAAGTGCCCAATTCGGCCTAAAATGCCTTCAGGGGCATTCTTATGATGAGAAATGTCGTTTAAAGGCATTTCCAGCTCAGAAAAGCATTTTTCAAGCGATTTCAACATTTCAGGTTGGACTCTGACTTTTCATGCAAAAGTGCCCAATTCGGCCTAAAATGCCTTCAGGGGCATTCTTATGATTAGAAATGTCGTTTAAAGGCATTTCCAGCTCAGAAAAGCATTTTTCAAGCGATTTCAACATTTCAGGTTGGACTCTGACTTTTCATGCAAAAGTGCCCAATTCGGCCTAAAATGCATTCAGGGGCATTCTTATGATAAGAAATTTCTTTTAAAGGCATTTCCAGCTCAGAAAAGCATTTTTCAAGCGATTTCAACATTTCAGGTTGGACTGTGACTTTTCATGCAAAAGTGCCCAATTCGGCCTAAAATGCCTTCAGGGGCATTCTTATGATGAGAAATGTCGTTTAAAGGCATTTCCAGCTCAGAAAAGCATTTTTCAAGCGATTTCAACATTTCAGGTTGGACTGTGACTTTTCATGCAAAAGTGCCCAATTCGGCCTAAAATGCCTTCATTGGCATTCTTATGATGAGAAATGTCGTTTAAAGGCATTTCCAGCTCAGAAAAGCATTTTTCAATCGATTTCAACATTTCAGGTTGGACTCTGACTTTTCATGCAAAAGTGCCCAATTCGGCCTAAAATGCCTTCAGGGGCATTCTTATGATGAGAAATGTCGTTTAAAGGCATTTCCAGCTCAGAAAAGCATTTTTCAAGCGATTTCAACATTTCAGGTTGGACTCTGACTTTTCATGCAAAAGTGCCCAATTCGGCCTAAAATGCCTTCAGGGGCATTCTTATGATGAGAAATGTCGTTTAAAGGCATTTCCAGCTCAGAAAAGCATTTTTCAAGCGATTTCAACATTTCAGGTTGGATATTGACTTTTCATGCAAAAGTGCCCAATTCGGCCTAAAATGCCTTCAGGAGCATTCTTATGATGAGAAATGTCGTTTAAAGGCATTTCCAGCTCAGAAAAGCATTTTTCAAGCGATTTCAACATTTCAGGTTTGATATTGACTTTTCATGCAAAAGTGGCCAATTCGGCCTAAAATGCCTTCAAGAGCATTCTTATGATGAGAAATGTCGTTTAAAGGCATTTCCAGCTCAGAAAAGCATTTTTCAAGCGATTTCAACATTTCAGGTTGGATTGTGACTTTTCATGCAAAAGTGCCCAATTCGGCCTAAAATGCCTTCAGGAGCATTCTTATGATGAGAAATGTCGTTTAAAGGCATTTCCAGCTCAGAAAAGCATTTTTCAAGCGATTTCAACATTTCAGGTTGGATTGTGACTTTTCATGCAAAAGTGCCCAATTCGGCCTAAAATGCCTTCAGGGGCATTCTTATGATGAGAAATGTCGTTTAAAGGCATTTCCAGCTCAGAAAAGCATTTTTCAAGCGATTTCAACATTTCAGGTTGGTCTCTGACTTTTCATGCAAAAGTGCCCAATCCGGCCTAAAATGCATTCAGGGGCATTCTTATGATAAGAAATTTCGTTTAAAGGCATTTCCAGCTCAGAAAAGCATTTTTCAAGCGATTTCAACATTTCAGGTTGGACTGTGACTTTTCATGCAAAAGTGCCCAATTCGGCCTAAAATGCCTTCAGGGGCATTCTTATGATGAGAAATGTCGTTTAAAGGCATTTCCAGCTCAGAAAAGCATTTTTCAAGCGATTTCAACATTTCAGGTTGGACTCTGACTTTTCATGCAAAAGTGCCCAATTCGGCCTAAAATGCCTTCAGGGGCATTCTTATGATGAGAAATGTCGTTTAAAGGCATTTCCAGCTCAGAAAAGCATTTTTCAAGCGATTTCAACATTTCAGGTTGGACTCTGACTTTTCATGCAAAAGTGCCCAATTCGGCCTAAAATGCCTGCAGGAGCATTCTTAAGATGAGAGATGTCGTTTAAAGGCATTTCCAGCTCAGCAGGGGCGTCGCTAGACCCCTTTTACTGGGGCACGTGCCCCAGTGTAAATCTTTTGTACCCCTGTGTAAATCTCAAGTTTACATTTTAGCAGTTAACTAGTTTATTACTTTACAAAGACAATCGCGGCAAAACGGATCTATATGCAATGTAGTTACCCAATTCACGTTTGAAAAAGCGACGCAACAGTCGCACTGACGCGTGCACGCCTCAATTCATGTCCGCGTCCGCGCACGGACATGAATGGGTGCGCGGACGCGGACATGAATTGAGGCATGCACGCGACTGTTTTGCCGTGCGCAGCCGCATACAAAGTACACGCGATTGAGTTGGTTTATGAAAACATGGCGAGACTAAAGTAAGTTTCTAAATAATAATGAAAATCTCATTGCCGCATGTGATGGACATCAGAAATGTTTTGTGCAAAGCAGGAAAAGGGAAGGAAAAATGAGAGATGATGAATTTAAGGGAGTAAAGACACATAACATCCTACCCTTTCAGGGCTTAAACATTAGAGGGAAAATTTCAGGAAAACCTCTGTCAATAGTCTATAAAATTGCATTGTTCACATACAAAAACTGTGTTATACTGTTCTGTATTTTCAGATATGAAATTAATATTTAGTTCACTAGCTCTAGGTCATTACATAATCAGTTAGCAGTAACTAAGATAGATTTTTTAGTAGTCATAAAATGAAAATATTCTTAAAAATAAAAAAAGAAGTTATTTATCATTGTTATGTAAAATGCAAATGTGCATAACATTTTTTTCTCTCCAGCCATTATTTCCAAACATTTTATGCCTTAAGACATGTTAATTATGTTGTATATATGTATATATGAAGATGATACTTAAATATTTTTAAATAATTGATTGTCTTTCCCAGTACTTGTTGCAATGTTGGAATAGTGGGTTAAGCAAAGGAAATTGTATCACACCGCAGGCTTTCAAGAAAAAGTAAAAAAAAAAAAAAATGGGGGGCCTGTGCCCCAGTAGAGCTTTATGTCTAGCAACGCCCCTGCAGCTCAGAAAAGCATTTTTCAAGCGATTTCAACATTTCAGGTTGGATTGTGACTTTTCATGCAAAAGTGCCCAATTCGGCCTAAAATGCCTTCAGGGGCATTCTTATGATGAGAAATGTCGTTTAAAGGCATTTCCAGCTCAGAAAAGCATTTTTCAAGCGATTTCAACATTTCAGGTTGGATATTGACTTTTCATGCAAAAGTGCCCAATTCGGCCTAAAATGCCTTCAGGAGCATTCTTATGATGAGAAATGTCGTTTAAAGGCATTTCCAGCTCAGAAAAGCATTTTTCAAGCGATTTCAACATTTCAGGTTGGACTGTGACTTTTCATGCAAAAGTGCCCAATTCGGCCTAAAATGCCTTCAGGGGCATTCTTATGATGAGAAATGTCGTTTAAAGGCATTTCCAGCTCAGAAAAGCATTTTTCAAGCGATTTCAACATTTCAGGTTGGACTGTGACTTTTCATGCAAAAGTGCCCAATTCGGCCTAAAATGCCTTCAGGGGCATTCTTATGATGAGAAATGTCGTTTAAAGGCATTTCTAGCTCAGAAAAGCATTTTTCAAGCGATTTCAACATTTCAGGTTGGATATTGACTTTTCATGCAAAAGTGCCCAATTCGGCCTAAAATGCCTTCAGGAGCATTCTTATGATGAGAAATGTCGTTTAAAGGCATTTCCAGCTCAGAAAAGCATTTTTCAAGCGATTTCAACATTTCAGGTTTGATATTGACTTTTCATGCAAAAGTGGCCAATTCGGCCTAAAATGCCTTCAAGAGCATTCTTATGATGAGAAATGTCGTTTAAAGGCATTTCCAGCTCAGAAAAGCATTTTTCAAGCGATTTCAACATTTCAGGTTGGATTGTGACTTTTCATGCAAAAGTGCCCAATTCGGCCTAAAATGCCTTCAGGAGCATTCTTATGATGAGAAATGTCGTTTAAAGGCATTTCCAGCTCAGAAAAGCATTTTTCAAGCGATTTCAACATTTCAGGTTGGATTGTGACTTTTCATGCAAAAGTGCCCAATTCGGCCTAAAATGCCTTCAGGGGCATTCTTATGATGAGAAATGTCGTTTAAAGGCATTTCCAGCTCAGAAAAGCATTTTTCAAGCGATTTCAACATTTCAGGTTGGTCTCTGACTTTTCATGCAAAAGTGCCCAATTCGGCCTAAAATGCATTCAGGGGCATTCTTATGATAAGAAATTTCGTTTAAAGGCATTTCCAGCTCAGAAAAGCATTTTTCAAGCGATTTCAACATTTCAGGTTGGACTATGACTTTTCATGCAAAAGTGCCCAATTCGGCCTAAAATGCCTTCAGGGGCATTCTTATGATGAGAAATGTCGTTTAAAGGCATTTCCAGCTCAGAAAAGCATTTTTCAAGCGATTTCAACATTTCAGGTTGGTCTCTGACTTTTCATGCAAAAGTGCCCAATTCGGCCTAAAATGCATTCAGGGGCATTCTTATGATAAGAAATTTCGTTTAAAGGCATTTCCAGCTCAGAAAAGCATTTTTCAAGCGATTTCAACATTTCAGGTTGGACTATGACTTTTCATGCAAAAGTGCCCAATTCGGCCTAAAATGCCTTCAGGGGCATTCTTATGATGAGAAATGTCGTTTAAAGGCATTTCCAGCTCAGAAAAGCATTTTTCAAGCGATTTCAACATTTCAGGTTGGACTCTGACTTTTCATGCAAAAGTGCCCAATTCGGCCTAAAATGCCTTCAGGGGCATTCTTATGATGAGAAATGTCGTTTAAAGGCATTTCCAGCTCAGAAATGCATTTTTCAAGCGATTTCAACATTTCAGGTTGGACTCTGACTTTTCATGCAAAAGTGCCCAATTCGGCCTAAAATGCCTTCAGGGGCATTCTTATGATTAGAAATGTCGTTTAAAGGCATTTCCAGCTCAGAAAAGCATTTTTCAAGCGATTTCAACATTTCAGGTTGGACTCTGACTTTTCATGCAAAAGTGCCCAATTCGGCCTAAAATGCATTCAGGGGCATTCTTATGATAAGAAATTTCTTTTAAAGGCATTTCCAGCTCAGAAAAGCATTTTTCAAGCGATTTCAACATTTCAGGTTGGACTGTGACTTTTCATGCAAAAGTGCCCAATTCGGCCTAAAATGCCTTCAGGGGCATTCTTATGATGAGAAATGTCGTTTAAAGGCATTTCCAGCTCAGAAAAGCATTTTTCAAGCGATTTCAACATTTCAGGTTGGACTGTGACTTTTCATGCAAAAGTGCCCAATTCGGCCTAAAATGCCTTCAGGGGCATTCTTATGATGAGAAATGTCGTTTAAAGGCATTTCCAGCTCAGAAAAGCATTTTTCAATCGATTTCAACATTTCAGGTTGGACTCTGACTTTTCATGCAAAAGTGCCCAATTCGGCCTAAAATGCCTTCAGGGGCATTCTTATGATGAGAAATGTCGTTTAAAGGCATTTCCAGCTCAGAAAAGCATTTTTCAAGCGATTTCAACATTTCAGGTTGGACTCTGACTTTTCATGCAAAAGTGCCCAATTCGGCCTAAAATGCCTTCAGGGGCATTCTTATGATGAGAAATGTCGTTTAAAGGCATTTCCAGCTCAGAAAAGCATTTTTCAAGCGATTTCAACATTTCAGGTTTGATATTGACTTTTCATGCAAAAGTGGCCAATTCGGCCTAAAATGCCTTCAAGAGCATTCTTATGATGAGAAATGTCGTTTAAAGCAACACTAAAGAACTCTGGCTCTTTGCTCCCCCTACAGGTTAGAAGCGTAATTGTTCATTACCACTGTCATAAATACTGAGGCATAGCTGGCTCTGATTGGATTGTAGGTCTGCCGTAAAGCAAGTTTTTGTAGTATTCACTCGGACTACAGGACCACTACCCGACGTTTGGAAACTTCTTTAGTGCGGTTTTGGTCGATAGAGGGCTGCAAAGCGAATGTGAAAGTGCTGTTCACCCTGTTTAGAGTGGATGAACGACTGAAACTGTTTTGGAAGCGTTATTTTAAGGTAAAAAAAACTCTTTGGTGTTGCTTTAAAGGCATTTCCAGCTCAGAAAAGCATTTTTCAAGCGATTTCAACATTTCAGGTTGGATTGTGACTTTTCATGCAAAAGTGCCCAATTCGGCCTAAAATGCCTTCAGGAGCATTCTTATGATGAGAAATGTCGTTTAAAGGCATTTCCAGCTCAGAAAAGCATTTTTCAAGCGATTTCAACATTTCAGGTTGGATTGTGACTTTTCATGCAAAAGTGCCCAATTCGGCCTAAAATGCCTTCAGGGGCATTCTTATGATGAGAAATGTCGTTTAAAGGCATTTCCAGCTCAGAAAAGCATTTTTCAAGCGATTTCAACATTTCAGGTTGGTCTCTGACTTTTCATGCAAAAGTGCCCAATTCGGCCTAAAATGCATTCAGGGGCATTCTTATGATAAGAAATTTCGTTTAAAGGCATTTCCAGCTCAGAAAAGCATTTTTCAAGCGATTTCAACATTTCAGGTTGGACTATGACTTTTCATGCAAAAGTGCCCAATTCGGCCTAAAATGCCTTCAGGGGCATTCTTATGATGAGAAATGTCGTTTAAAGGCATTTCCAGCTCAGAAAAGCATTTTTCAAGCGATTTCAACATTTCAGGTTGGACTCTGACTTTTCATGCAAAAGTGCCCAATTCGGCCTAAAATGCCTTCAGGGGCATTCTTATGATGAGAAATGTCGTTTAAAGGCATTTCCAGCTCAGAAAAGCATTTTTCAAGCGATTTCAACATTTCAGGTTGGACTCTGACTTTTCATGCAAAAGTGCCCAATTCGGCCTAAAATGCCTGCAGGAGCATTTTTATGATGAGAGATGTCGTTTAAAGGCATTTCCAGCTCAGAAAAGCATTTTTCAAGCGATTTCAACATTTCAGGTTGGATTGTGACTTTTCATGCAAAAGTGCCCAATTCGGCCTAAAATGCCTTCAGGGGCATTCTTATGATGAGAAATGTCGTTTAAAGGCATTTCCAGCTCAGAAAAGCATTTTTCAAGCGATTTCAACATTTCAGGGTTGATTTTGACTTTTCATGCAAAAGTGCCCAATTCGGCCTAAAATGCCTTCAAGAGCATTCTTATGATGAGAAATGTCGTTTAAAGGCATTTCCAGCTCAGAAAAGCATTTTTCAAGCGATTTCAACATTTCAGGTTGGATTTTGACTTTTCATGCAAAAGTGCCCAATTCGGCCTAAAATGCCTTCAGGAGCATTCTTATGATGAGAAATGTCGTTTAAAGGCATTTCCAGCTCAGAAAAGCATTTTTTAAGCGATTTCAACATTTCAGGTTGGATTGTGACTTTTCATGCAAAAGTGCCCAATTCGGCCTAAAATGCCTTCAGGAGCATTCTTATGATGAGAAATGTCGTTTAAAGGCATTTCCAGCTCAGAAAAGCATTTTTCAAGCGATTTCAACATTTCAGGTTGGATTGTGACTTTTCATGCAAAAGTGCCCAATTCGGCCTAAAATGCCTTCAGGGGCATTCTTATGATGAGAAATATCGTTTAAAGGCATTTCCAGCTCAGAACAGCATTTTTCAAGCGATTTCAACATTTCAGGTTGGACTCTGACTTTTCATGCAAAAGTGCCCAATTCGGCCTATAATGCATTCAGGGGCATTCTTATGATAAGAAATTTCGTTTAAAGGCATTTCCAGCTCAGAAAAGCATTTTTCAAGCGATTTCAACATTTCAGGTTGGACTGTGACTTTTCATGCAAAAGTGCCCAATTCGGCCTAAAATGCCTTCAGGGGCATTCTTATGATGAGAAATTTCTTTTAAAGGCATTTCCAGCTCAGAAAAGCATTTTTCAAGCGATTTCAACATTTCAGGTTGGACTGTGACTTTTCATGCAAAAGTGCCCAATTCGGCCTAAAATGCCTTCAGGGGCATTCTTATGATGAGAAATGTCGTTTAAAGGCATTTCCAGCTCAGAAAAGCATTTTTCAAGCGATTTCAACATTTCAGGTTGGACTGTGACTTTTCATGCAAAAGTGCCCAATTCGGCCTAAAATGCCTTCAGGGGCATTCTTATGATGAGAAATGTCGTTTAAAGGCATTTCCAGCTCAGAAAAGCATTTTTCAATCGATTTCAACATTTCAGGTTGGACTCTGACTTTTCATGCAAAAGTGCCCAATTCGGCCTAAAATGCCTTCAGGGGCATTCTTATGATGAGAAATGTCGTTTAAAGGCATTTCCAGCTCAGAAAAGCATTTTTCAAGCGATTTCAACATTTCAGGTTGGACTCTGACTTTTCATGCAAAAGTGCCCAATTCGGCCTAAAATGCCTTCAGGGGCATTCTTATGATGAGAAATGTCGTTTTAAAGGCATTTCCAGCTCAGAAAAGCATTTTTCAAGCGATTTCAACATTTCAGGTTGGACTCTGACTTTTCATGCAAAAGTGCCCAATTCGGCCTAAAATGCCTTCAGGGGCATTCTTATGATGAGAAATGTCGTTTAAAGGCATTTCCAGCTCAGAAAAGCATTTTTCAAGCGATTTCAACATTTCAGGTTGGACTCTGACTTTTCATGCAAAAGTGCCCAATTCGGCCTAAAATGCCTTCAGGGGCATTCTTATGATGAGAAATGTCGTTTAAAGGCATTTCCAGCTCAGAAAAGCATTTTTCAAGCGATTTCAACATTTCAGGTTGGATATTGACTTTTCATGCAAAAGTGCCCAATTCGGCCTAAAATGCCTTCAGGAGCATTCTTATGATGAGAAATGTCGTTTAAAGGCATTTCCAGCTCAGAAAAGCATTTTTCAAGCGATTTCAACATTTCAGGTTGGACTGTGACTTTTCATGCAAAAGTGCCCAATTCGGCCTAAAATGCCTTCAGGGGCATTCTTATGATGAGAAATGTCGTTTAAAGGCATTTCCAGCTCAGAAATGCATTTTTCAAGCGATTTCAACATTTCAGGTTGGACTCTGACTTTTCATGCAAAAGTGCCCAATTCGGCCTAAAATGCCTTCAGGGGCATTCTTATGATTAGAAATGTCGTTTAAAGGCATTTCCAGCTCAGAAAAGCATTTTTCAAGCGATTTCAACATTTCAGGTTGGACTCTGACTTTTCATGCAAAAGTGCCCAATTCGGCCTAAAATGCATTCAGGGGCATTCTTATGATAAGAAATTTCTTTTAAAGGCATTTCCAGCTCAGAAAAGCATTTTTCAAGCGATTTCAACATTTCAGGTTGGACTGTGACTTTTCATGCAAAAGTGCCCAATTCGGCCTAAAATGCCTTCAGGGGCATTCTTATGATGAGAAATGTCGTTTAAAGGCATTTCCAGCTCAGAAAAGCATTTTTCAAGCGATTTCAACATTTCAGGTTGGACTGTGACTTTTCATGCAAAAGTGCCCAATTCGGCCTAAAATGCCTTCAGGGGCATTCTTATGATGAGAAATGTCGTTTAAAGGCATTTCCAGCTCAGAAAAGCATTTTTCAATCGATTTCAACATTTCAGGTTGGACTCTGACTTTTCATGCAAAAGTGCCCAATTCGGCCTAAAATGCCTTCAGGGGCATTCTTATGATGAGAAATGTCGTTTAAAGGCATTTCCAGCTCAGAAAAGCATTTTTCAAGCGATTTCAACATTTCAGGTTGGACTCTGACTTTTCATGCAAAAGTGCCCAATTCGGCCTAAAATGCCTTCAGGGGCATTCTTATGATGAGAAATGTCGTTTAAAGGCATTTCCAGCTCAGAAAAGCATTTCAAGCGATTTCAACATTTCAGGTTGGATATTGACTTTTCATGCAAAAGTGCCCAATTCGGCCTAAAATGCCTTCAGGAGCATTCTTATGATGAGAAATGTCGTTTAAAGGCATTTCCAGCTCAGAAAAGCATTTTTCAAGCGATTTCAACATTTCAGGTTTGATATTGACTTTTCATGCAAAAGTGGCCAATTCGGCCTAAAATGCCTTCAAGAGCATTCTTATGATGAGAAATGTCGTTTAAAGGCATTTCCAGCTCAGAAAAGCATTTTTCAAGCGATTTCAACATTTCAGGTTGGACTGTGACTTTTCATGCAAAAGTGCCCAATTCGGCCTAAAATGCCTTCAGGGGCATTCTTATGATGAGAAATGTCGTTTTAAAGGCATTTCCAGCTCAGAAAAGTATTTTTCAAGCGATTTCAACATTTCAGGTTGGACTCTGACTTTTCATGCAAAAGTGCCCAATTCGGCCTAAAATGCCTTCAGGGGCATTCTTATGATGAGAAATGTCGTTTAAAGGCATTTCAGCTCAGAAAAGCATTTTTCAAGCGATTTCAACATTTCAGGTTGGACTCTGACTTTTCATGCAAAAGTGCCCAATTCGGCCTAAAATGCCTGCAGGAGCATTCTTATGATGAGAGATGTCGTTTAAAGGCATTTCCAGCTCAGAAAAGCATTTTTCAAGCGATTTCAACATTTCAGGTTGGATTGTGACTTTTCATGCAAAAGTGCCCAATTCGGCCTAAAATGCCTTCAGGGGCATTCTTATGATGAGAAATGTCGTTTAAAGGCATTTCCAGCTCAGAAAAGCATTTTTCAAGCGATTTCAACATTTCAGGGTTGATTTTGACTTTTCATGCAAAAGTGCCCAATTCGACCTAAAATGCCTTCAAGAGCATTCTTATGATGAGAAATGTCGTTTAAAGGCATTTCCAGCTCAGAAAAGCATTTTTCAAGCGATTTCAACATTTCAGGTTGGATTTTGACTTTTCATGCAAAAGTGCCCAATTCGGCCTAAAATGCCTTCAGGAGCATTCTTATGATGAGAAATGTCGTTTAAAGGCATTTCCAGCTCAGAAAAGCATTTTTTAAGCGATTTCAACATTTCAGGTTGGATTGTGACTTTTCATGCAAAAGTGCCCAATTCGGCCTAAATGCCTTCAGGAGCAATTCTTATGATGAGAAATGTCGTTTAAAGGCATTTCCAGCTCAGAAAAGCATTTTTCAAGCGATTTCAACATTTCAGGTTGGATTGTGACTTTTCATGCAAAAGTGCCCAATTCGGCCTAAAATGCATTCAGGGGCATTCTTATGATAAGAAATTTCGTTTAACCCTTGTGCATTGTTCAAATTTACTACCCTTTCGTGTTGTTAGTTAATGAAAACATCCACTAAATTCAACGGCTATAAATATGTATCGGATGAATATTTTTTCCAAATTTTTTTTACATAAATCTGTTAATCAACCTCAGTACTGATCAAAACTACCAAATCTTCACAAAAATTCAATGATTTTAACTCTTTAATTGCCAAGTTTATAAGTGGTGTCACTGATTTGGGGAAAAAACACACACCACCAAAATGACCGATTTTCAATATAAAATGTGATTGTAAACTGGATTTTTTTAAACCTTTTTCACCAGTCTTGGGCATGCCAAAGATTGTAAAAACATTGGCTTTGAAGCATTTTTTATTTTTTGTGCAGCATCAGTTAAAAAAATTTCTCCCTCATTTATTGTTATTGGCTGTTTTTGCCCCATTGACTTCCATTATAACCACATTTTTTGATTGCAGAGCTATGACAACTTTTTATCATGCAATTTTTGAATGCTGTTGTTTTTTCCTTTTGCTAAGAGGTCAAATTAGTCATTTTTACTGTTGATCACCATGTGGCACTATTAACCCTTTAGTAGCCCTGTGCAAAAACAAAGCTTAATTTCTGGCTTGTACATTGTGTTTTATGGCAGTATAACTTCATAATAAAAGCATATTTGTGTGTGTGTGTGTGTGTGTGTGTGTGTGTGTGTGTGTGTGTGTGTGTGTGTGTGTGTGTGTGTGTGTGTGTGTGTGTGTGTGTGTGTGTGCGCGTATGTGTGCGTGTGTGTGTGTGTGGTGTGTGCGTGCGTATGTGTGCGTATGTGTGTGTATGTGCATGAAAAAAAGATATTCTGTAAAAATCTTCTCTGCATTAGACATTAGATTTATGAACATCATTATTATGAACACATAAGTGTTTAGTCATTCCAACAGGACTTGCAGCATATCACTTGGTGCTCTCTGCAACTTTGTCTGGAGGGACAGCAACTCATGCACGAGGGAGGTGAAAAGCTGTTTAGGAGAAGTCTTTGCTAGAAGACCTGGGAAAATCTCTGCAGCAATATTGAGGAGAGAGCATCACCCTCGCACACCAGTTGCTACTGCACTGGTGAGAGAGATTCAGTCTCCTGCAGCTGTCTCTTCAGACACAAATCCACAGGCACCAGCAGGCACCAGCAGCTCAGGAGTGAAGAGGGGAACATGCAATTGGTGCAAAGAACAAACATGTCAGCACTTGCCATCTGTTGTGGTGGACACACTTGCAGAGAGCACCAAGTGATATGCTGCAAGTCCTGCTGGAAATACTGAACGCACCCCCGGCACACATACACACTAAAAGTTAGTTTGATTGTTTAGTTCTCCATCCATCCTCTACTCTTGCTTCATTGTTCAATTTATTTGAAGTTGTTTTTGTGTTCATAATAAATGATGTTCATAAATCCGATGCAGAGAAGATTTTTACAGAAAATTTCCCTAACCCCAACCATCACAAAAACCCTTCTCCTACTTCACATTTTCAGGAAACATCATTTTGTTTGATTTATAAACTTGTTTCCTCCATGGGGACATCAAAATGTCCCCACAAGGTCACAAAGACACTGGTATTCCTATCTTTGTGGGGACAATTGGTCCCCACAACGTGATAATTACCAGGTACACACACACACACACACACACACCACACACACACACACACACACACACACACACACACACACACACACACACACAAATATGCTTTTATTATGGAGTTATACTCCATATAACTCAATGTACAAGTCAGAAATTAAGCTTTGTTTTTGGCACAGGGCTACTAAAGGGTTAATAGTGCCACATGGTGATAAACTGTAAAAATTACAAATTTGACCTCTTAGCAAAAGGAAAAAAAATCCAACATTCAAAAATTGCATGATAAAAAGGTGTCATAGCTCTGCAATCAAAAAATGTGGTTATAATGGAAGTCAATGGGGCAAAAACAGCCACTAACAATAAATGAGGGAGAAAAAAATTAAAACTGATGCTACACAAAAACTAAAAATGTTTCAAAGCCAATGTTTTTACCAATCTTAGACATGTTCAAGACTCTGAAAAAGGTAAACAAAAATCCAGTTTTACAATCACTTTTTATATTGAAAATCTGTCATTTTGTGTGTGTTTTTTCCCCAAATCAGTGACACACCTTATAAACTTGGCAATTAAAGGGTTAAAATCATGGAATTTTTGTGAAGATTTGGTAGTTTTGATCAGTACTGAGGTTGATTAACAGATTTATGAAAAAAAATTTGGAAAAAATATTCATCTGATAAATTTTTACAGCCGTTGAATTTAGTGGATGTTTTCATCCCACTAAACAACACGAAAGGGTAGTAAATTTGCCCACGGTATATCGTTGAGTTTTTAAAAAATTCAAAGCATTTTCTTAAAATATATGTAAATATAAGATTTGTCACCAAAAATCATTCAATTTGCTAAAACAGAGAGAAAGTTACGGCCAAATTAAGAGTAAAAAAAACTCTGTAGTGGATGAAAACATCCCCAACAACACATAAGGGTTAAAGGCATTTCCAGCTCAGAAAAGCATTTTTCAAGCGATTTCAAACATTTCAGGTTGGACTGTGACTTTTCATGCAAAAGTGCCCAATTCGGCCTAAAATGCCTTCAGGGGCATTCTATGATGAGAAATGTCGTTTAAAGGCATTTCCAGCTCAGAAAAGCATTTTTCAAGCGATTTCAACATTTCAGGTTGGATTGTGACTTTTCATGCAAAAGTGCCCAATTCGGCCTAAAATGCCTTCAGGGGCATTCTTATGATGAGAAATGTCGTTTAAAGGCATTTCCAGCTCAGAAAAGCATTTTTCAAGCGATTTCAACATTTCAGGTTGGACTCTGACTTTTCATGCAAAAGTGCCAATTCGGCCTAAAATGCCTTCAGGGGCATTCTTATGATTAGAAATGTCGTTTAAAAGGCATTTCCAGCTCAGAAAAGCATTTTTCAAGCGATTTCAACATTTCAGGTTGGACTCTGACTTTTCATGCAAAAGTGCCCAATTCGGCCTAAAATGCATTCAGGGCATTCTTATGATAAGAAATTTCTTTTAAAGGCATTTCCAGCTCAGAAAAGCATTTTTCAAGCGATTTCAACATTTCAGGTTGGACTGTGACTTTTCATGCAAAAGTGCCCAATTCGGCCTAAAATGCCTTCAGGGGCATTCTTATGATGAGAAATGTCGTTTAAAAGGCATTTCCAGCTCAGAAAAGCATTTTTCAAGCGATTTCAACATTTCAGGTAGACTGTGACTTTTCATGCAAAAGTGCCCAATTCGGCCTAAAATGCCTTCAGGGGCATTCTTATGATGAGAAATGTCGTTTAAAGGCATTTCCAGCTCAGAAAAGCATTTTTCAAGCGATTTCAACATTTCAGGTTGGACTCTGACTTTTCATGCAAAAGTGCCCAATTCGGCCTAAAATGCCTTCAGGGGCATTCTTATGATGAGAAATGTCGTTTAAAGGCATTTCCAGCTCAGAAAAGCATTTTTCAAGCGATTTCAACATTTCAGGCTGGATATTGACTTTTCATGCAAAAGTGCCCAATTCGGCCTAAAATGCCTTCAGGAGCATTCTTATGATGAGAAATGTCGTTTAAAGGCATTTCCAGCTCAGAAAAGCATTTTTCAAGCAATTTCAAACATTTCAGGTTGGACTGTGACTTTTCATGCAAAAGTGCCCAATTCGGCCTAAAATGCCTTCAGGGGCATTCTTATGATGAGAAATGTCGTTTAAAGGCATTTCCAGCTCAGAAAAGCATTTTTCAAGCGATTTCAACATTTCAGGTTGGACTCTGACTTTTCATGCAAAAGTGCCCAATTCGGCCTAAAATGCCTTCAGAGGCATTCTTATGATGAGAAATGTCGTTTAAAGGCATTTCCAGCTCAGAAAAGCATTTTTCAAGCGATTTCAACATTTCAGGTTGGACTCTGACTTTTCATGCAAAAGTGCCCAATTCGGCCTAAAATGCCTGCAGGAGCATTCTTATGATGAGAGATGTCGTTTAAAGGCATTTCCAGCTCAGAAAAGCATTTTTCAAGCGATTTCAACATTTCAGGTTGGATTGTGACTTTTCATGCAAAAGTGCCCAATTCGGCCTAAAATGCCTTCAGGGGCATTCTTATGATGAGAAATGTCGTTTAAAGGCATTTCCAGCTCAGAAAAGCATTTTTCAAGCGATTTCAACATTTCAGGGTTGATTTTGACTTTTCATGCAAAAGTGCCCAATTCGGCCTAAAATGCCTTCAGGGGCATTCTTATGATGAGAAATGTCGTTTAAAAGGCATTTCCAGCTCAGAAAAGCATTTTTCAAGCGATTTCAACATTTCAGGTTGGACTCTGACTTTTCATGCAAAAGTGCCCAATTCGGCCTAAAATGCCTTCAGGGGCATTCTTATGATGAGAAATGTCGTTTAAAGGCATTTCCAGCTCAGAAAAGCATTTTTTAAGCGATTTCAACATTTCAGGTTGGACTCTGACTTTTCATGCAAAAGTGCCCAATTCGGCCTAAAATGCCTGCAGGAGCATTCTTATGATGAGAGATGTCGTTTAAAGGCATTTCCAGCTCAGAAAAGCATTTTTCAAGCGATTTCAACATTTCAGGTTGGATTGTGACTTTTCATGCAAAAGTGCCCAATTCGGCCTAAAATGCCTTCAGGGGCATTCTTATGATGAGAAATGTCGTTTAAAGGCATTTCCAGCTCAGAAAAGCATTTTTCAAGCGATTTCAACATTTCAGGGTTGATTTTGACTTTTCATGCAAAAGTGCCCAATTCGGCCTAAAATGCCTTCAAGAGCATTCTTATGATGAGAAATGTCGTTTAAAGGCATTTCCAGCTCAGAAAAGCATTTTTCAAGCGATTTCAACATTTCAGGTTGGATTTTTGACTTTTCATGCAAAAGTGCCCAATTCGGCCTAAAATGCCTTCAGGAGCATTCTTATGATGAGAAATGTCGTTTAAAGGCATTTCCAGCTCAGAAAAGCATTTTTTAAGCGATTTCAACATTTCAGGTTGGACTGTGACTTTTCATGCAAAAGTGCCCAATTCGGCCTAAAATGCCTTCAGGGGCATTCTTATGATGAGAAATGTCGTTTAAAAGGCATTTCCAGCTCAGAAAAGCATTTTTCAAGCGATTTCAACATTTCAGGTTGGACTCTGACTTTTCATGCAAAAGTGCCCAATTCGGCCTAAAATGCCTTCAGGGGCATTCTTATGATGAGAAATGTCGTTTAAAGGCATTTCCAGCTCAGAAAAGCATTTTTCAAGCGATTTCAACATTTCAGGTTGGACTCTGACTTTTCATGCAAAAGTGCCCAATTCGGCCTAAAATGCCTGCAGGAGCATTCTTATGATGAGAGATGTCGTTTAAAGGCATTTCCAGCTCAGAAAAGCATTTTTCAAGCGATTTCAACATTTCAGGTTGGATTGTGACTTTTCATGCAAAAGTGCCCAATTCGGCCTAAAATGCCTTCAGGGGCATTCTTATGATGAGAAATGTCGTTTAAAGGCATTTCCAGCTCAGAAAAGCATTTTTCAAGCGATTTCAACATTTCAGGGTTGATTTTGACTTTTCATGCAAAAGTGCCCAATTCGGCCTAAAATGCCTTCAAGAGCATTCTTATGATGAGAAATGTCGTTTAAAGGCATTTCCAGCTCAGAAAAGCATTTTTCAAGCGATTTCAACATTTCAGGTTGGATTTTGACTTTTCATGCAAAAGTGCCCAATTCGGCCTAAAATGCCTTCAGGACCATTCTTATGATGAGAAATGTCGTTTAAAAGGCATTTCCAGCTCAGAAAAGCATTTTTTAAGCGATTTCAACATTTCAGGTTGGATTGTGACTTTTCATGCAAAAGTGCCCAATTCGGCCTAAAATGCCTTCAGGGAGCATTCTTATGATGAGAAATGTCGTTTAAAGGCATTTCCAGCTCAGAAAAGCATTTTTCAAGCGATTTCAACATTTCAGGTTGGATTGTGACTTTTCATGCAAAAGTGCCCAATTCGGCCTAAAATGCCTTCAGGGGCATTCTTATGATGAGAAATATCGTTTAAAGGCATTTCCAGCTCAGAACAGCATTTTTCAAGCGATTTCAACATTTCAGGTTGGACTCTGACTTTTCATGCAAAAGTGCCCAATTCGGCCTAAAATGCCTGCAGGAGCATTCTTATGATGAGAGATGTCGTTTAAAGGCATTTCCAGCTCAGAAAAGCATTTTTCAAGCGATTTCAACATTTCAGGTTGGATTGTGACTTTTCATGCAAAAGTGCCCAATTCGGCCTAAAATGCCTTCAGGGGCATTCTTATGATGAGAAATGTCGTTTAAAGGCATTTCCAGCTCAGAAAAGCATTTTTCAAGCGATTTCAACATTTCAGGGTTGATTTTGACTTTTCATGCAAAAGTGCCCAATTCGGCCTAAAATGCCTTCAAGAGCATTCTTATGATGAGAAATGTCGTTTAAAGGCATTTCCAGCTCAGAAAAGCATTTTTCAAGCGATTTCAACATTTCAGGTTGGATTTTGACTTTTCATGCAAAAGTGCCCAATTCGGCCTAAAATGCCTTCAGGAGCATTCTTATGATGAGAAATGTCGTTTAAAGGCATTTCCAGCTCAGAAAAGCATTTTTTAAGCGATTTCAACATTTCAGGTTGGACTGTGACTTTTCATGCAAAAGTGCCCAATTCGGCCTAAAATGCCTTCAGGGGCATTCTTATGATGAGAAATGTCGTTTAAAGGCATTTCCAGCTCAGAAAAGCATTTTTCAAGCGATTTCAACATTTCAGGTTGGACTCTGACTTTTCATGCAAAAGTGCCCAATTCGGCCTAAAATGCCTTCAGGGGCATTCTTATGATGAGAAATGTCGTTTAAAGGCATTTCCAGCTCAGAAAAGCATTTTTCAAGCGATTTCAACATTTCAGGTTGGACTCTGACTTTTCATGCAAAAGTGCCCAATTCGGCCTAAAATGCCTGCAGGAGCATTCTTATGATGAGAGATGTCGTTTAAAGGCATTTCCAGCTCAGAAAAGCATTTTTCAAGCGATTTCAACATTTCAGGTTGGATTGTGACTTTTCATGCAAAAGTGCCCAATTCGGCCTAAAATGCCTTCAGGGGCATTCTTATGATGAGAAATGTCGTTTAAAGGCATTTCCAGCTCAGAAAAGCATTTTTCAAGCGATTTCAACATTTCAGGGTTGATTTTGACTTTTCATGCAAAAGTGCCCAATTCGGCCTAAAATGCCTTCAAGAGCATTCTTATGATGAGAAATGTCGTTTAAAGGCATTTCCAGCTCAGAAAAGCATTTTTCAAGCGATTTCAACATTTCAGGTTGGATTTTGACTTTTCATGCAAAAGTGCCCAATTCGGCCTAAAATGCCTTCAGGAGCATTCTTATGATGAGAAATGTCGTTTAAAGGCATTTCCAGCTCAGAAAAGCATTTTTTAAGCGATTTCAACATTTCAGGTTGGATTGTGACTTTTCATGCAAAAGTGCCCAATTCGGCCTAAAATGCCTTCAGGAGCATTCTTATGATGAGAAATGTCGTTTAAAGGCATTTCCAGCTCAGAAAAGCATTTTTCAAGCGATTTCAACATTTCAGGTTGGATTGTGACTTTTCATGCAAAAGTGCCCAATTCGGCCTAAAATGCCTTCAGGGGCATTCTTATGATGAGAAATATCGTTTAAAGGCATTTCCAGCTCAGAACAGCATTTTTCAAGCGATTTCAACATTTCAGGTTGGACTCTGACTTTTCATGCAAAAGTGCCCAATTCGGCCTATAATGCATTCAGGGGCATTCTTATGATAAGAAATTTCGTTTAAAGGCATTTCCAGCTCAGAAAAGCATTTTTCAAGCGATTTCAACATTTCAGGTTGGACTGTGACTTTTCATGCAAAAGTGCCCAATTCGGCCTAAAATGCCTTCAGGGGCATTCTTATGATGAGAAATGTCGTTTAAAGGCATTTCCAGCTCAGAAAAGCATTTTTCAAGCGATTTCAACATTTCAGGTTGGACTCTGACTTTTCATGCAAAAGTGCCCAATTCGGCCTAAAATGCCTTCAGGGGCATTCTTATGATGAGAAATGTCGTTTAAAGGCATTTCCAGCTCAGAAAAGCATTTTTCAAGCGATTTCAACATTTCAGGTTGGACTCTGACTTTTCATGCAAAAGTGCCCAATTCGGCCTAAAATGCCTTCAGGGGCATTCTTATGATTAGAAATGTCGTTTAAAGGCATTTCCAGCTCAGAAAAGCATTTTTCAAGCGATTTCAACATTTCAGGTTGGACTCTGACTTTTCATGCAAAAGTGCCCAATTCGGCCTAAAATGCATTCAGGGGCATTCTTATGATAAGAAATTTCTTTTAAAGGCATTTCCAGCTCAGAAAAGCATTTTTCAAGCGATTTCAACATTTCAGGTTGGACTCTGACTTTTCATGCAAAAGTGCCCAATTCGGCCTAAAATGCCTTCAGGGGCATTCTTATGATGAGAAATGTCGTTTAAAGGCATTTCCAGCTCAGAAAAGCATTTTTCAAGCGATTTCAACATTTCAGGTTGGACTCTGACTTTTCATGCAAAAGTGCCCAATTCGGCCTAAAATGCCTTCAGGGGCATTCTTATGATGAGAAATGTCGTTTAAAGGCATTTCCAGCTCAGAAAAGCATTTTTCAAGCGATTTCAACATTTCGGGTTGGACTCTGACTTTTCATGCAAAAGTGCCCAATTCGGCCTAAAATGCCTTCAGGGGCATTCCTATGATGAGAAATGTCGTTTAAAGGCATTTCCAGCTCAGAAAAGCATTTTTCAAGCGATTTCAACATTTCAGGTTGGACTCTGACTTTTCATGCAAAAGTGCCCAATTCGGCCTAAAATGCCTTCAAGAGCATTCTTATGATGAGAAATGTCGTTTAAAGGCATTTCCAGCTCAGAAAAGCATTTTTCAAGCGATTTCAACATTTCAGGTTGGATTTTGACTTTTCATGCAAAAGTGCCCAATTCGGCCTAAAATGCCTTCAGGAGCATTCTTATGATGAGAAATGTCGTTTAAAAGGCATTTCCAGCTCAGAAAAGCATTTTTCAAGCGATTTCAACATTTCAGGTTGGATTTTGACTTTTCATGCAAAAGTGCCCAATTCGGCCTAAAATGCCTTCAGGAGCATTCTTATGATGAGAAATGTCGTTTAAAGGCATTTCCAGCTCAGAAAAGCATTTTTTAAGCGATTTCAACATTTCAGGTTGGATTGTGACTTTTCATGCAAAAGTGCCCAATTCGGCCTAAAATGCCTTCAGGAGCATTCTTATGATGAAAAATGTCGTTTAAAGGCATTTCCAGCTCAGAAAAGCATTTTTCAAGCGATTTCAACATTTCAGGTTGGATTGTGACTTTTCATGCAAAAGTGCCCAATTCGGCCTAAAATGCCTTCAGGGGCATTCTTATGATGAGAAATATCGTTTAAAGGCATTTCCAGCTCAGAACAGCATTTTTCAAGCGATTTCAACATTTCAGGTTGGACTCTGACTTTTCATGCAAAAGTGCCCAATTCGGCCTATAATGCATTCAGGGGCATTCTTATGATAAGAAATTTCGTTTAAAGGCATTTCCAGCTCAGAAAAGCATTTTTCAAGCGATTTCAACATTTCAGGTTGGACTGTGACTTTTCATGCAAAAGTGCCCAATTCGGCCTAAAATGCCTTCAGGGGCATTCTTATGATGAGAAATGTCGTTTAAAGGCATTTCCAGCTCAGAAAAGCATTTTTCAAGCGATTTCAACATTTCAGGTTGGACTCTGACTTTTCATGCAAAAGTGCCCAATTCGGCCTAAAATGCCTTCAGGGGCATTCTTATGATGAGAAATGTCGTTTAAAGGCATTTCCAGCTCAGAAAAGCATTTTTCAAGCGATTTCAACATTTCAGGTTGGACTCTGACTTTTCATGCAAAAGTGCCCAATTCGGCCTAAAATGCCTTCAGGGGCATTCTTATGATTAGAAATGTCGTTTAAAGGCATTTCCAGCTCAGAAAAGCATTTTTCAAGCGATTTCAACATTTCAGGTTGGACTCTGACTTTTCATGCAAAAGTGCCCAATTCGGCCTAAAATGCATTCAGGGGCATTCTTATGATAAGAAATTTCTTTTAAAGGCATTTCCAGCTCAGAAAAGCATTTTTCAAGCGATTTCAACATTTCAGGTTGGACTCTGACTTTTCATGCAAAAGTGCCCAATTCGGCCTAAAATGCCTTCAGGGGCATTCTTATGATGAGAAATGTCGTTTAAAAGGCATTTCCAGCTCAGAAAAGCATTTTTCAAGCGATTTCAACATTTCAGGTTGGACTCTGACTTTTCATGCAAAAGTGCCCAATTCGGCCTAAAATGCCTTAAGGGGCATTCTTATGATGAGAAATGTCGTTTAAAGGCATTTCCAGCTCAGAAAAGCATTTTTCAAGCGATTTCAACATTTCAGGTTGGACTCTGACTTTTCATGCAAAAGTGCCCAATTCGGCCTAAAATGCCTTCAGGGGCATTCTTATGATGAGAAATGTCGTTTAAAGGCATTTCCAGCTCAGAAAAGCATTTTTCAAGCGATTTCAACATTTCAGGTTGGACTCTGACTTTTCATGCAAAAGTGCCCAATTCGGCCTAAAATGCCTGCAGGAGCATTCTTATGATGAGAGATGTCGTTTAAAGGCATTTCCAGCTCAGAAAAGCATTTTTCAAGCGATTTCAACATTTCAGGTTGGATTGTGACTTTTCATGCAAAAGTGCCCAATTCGGCCTAAAATGCCTTCAGGGGCATTCTTATGATGAGAAATGTCGTTTAAAGGCATTCAAGCGATTTCAACATTTCAGGTTGGACTCTGACTTTTCATGCAAAAGTGCCCAATTCGGCCTAAAATGCCTGCAGGAGCATTCTTATGATGAGAGATGTCGTTTAAAGGCATTTCCAGCTCAGAAAAGCATTTTTCAAGCGATTTCAACATTTCAGGTTGGATTGTGACTTTTCATGCAAAAGTGCCCAATTCGGCCTAAAATGCCTTCAGGGGCATTCTTATGATGAGAAATGTCGTTTAAAGGCATTTCCAGCTCAGAAAAGCATTTTTCAAGCGATTTCAACATTTCAGGGTTGATTTTGACTTTTCATGCAAAAGTGCCCAATTCGGCCTAAAATGCCTTCAAGAGCATTCTTATGATGAGAAATGTCGTTTAAAGGCATTTCCAGCTCAGAAAAGCATTTTTCAAGCGATTTCAACATTTCAGGTTGGATTTTGACTTTTCATGCAAAAGTGCCCAATTCGGCCTAAAATGCCTTCAGGAGCATTCTTATGATGAGAAATGTCGTTTAAAGGCATTTCCAGCTCAGAAAAGCATTTTTTAAGCGATTTCAACATTTCAGGTTGGATTGTGACTTTTCATGCAAAAGTGCCCAATTCGGCCTAAAATGCCTTCAGGAGCATTCTTATGATGAGAAATGTCGTTTAAAGGCATTTCCAGCTCAGAAAAGCATTTTTCAAGCGATTTCAACATTTCAGGTTGGATTGTGACTTTTCATGCAAAAGTGCCCAATTCGGCCTAAAATGCCTTCAGGGGCATTCTTATGATGAGAAATATCGTTTAAAGGCATTTCCAGCTCAGAACAGCATTTTTCAAGCGATTTCAACATTTCAGGTTGGACTCTGACTTTTCATGCAAAAGTGCCCAATTCGGCCTATAATGCATTCAGGGGCATTCTTATGATAAGAAATTTCGTTTAAAGGCATTTCCAGCTCAGAAAAGCATTTTTCAAGCGATTTCAACATTTCAGGTTGGACTGTGACTTTTCATGCAAAAGTGCCCAATTCGGCCTAAAATGCCTTCAGGGGCATTCTTATGATGAGAAATGTCGTTTAAAGGCATTTCCAGCTCAGAAAAGCATTTTTCAAGCGATTTCAACATTTCAGGTTGGACTCTGACTTTTCATGCAAAAGTGCCCAATTCGGCCTAAAATGCCTTCAGGGGCATTCTTATAATGAGAAATGTCGTTTAAAGGCATTTCCAGCTCAGAAAAGCATTTTTCAAGCGATTTCAACATTTCAGGTTGGACTCTGACTTTTCATGCAAAAGTGCCCAATTCGGCCTAAAATGCCTTCAGGGGCATTCTTATGATTAGAAATGTCGTTTAAAGGCATTTCCAGCTCAGAAAAGCATTTTTCAAGCGATTTCAACATTTCAGGTTGGACTCTGACTTTTCATGCAAAAGTGCCCAATTCGGCCTAAAATGCATTCAGGGGCATTCTTATGATAAGAAATTTCTTTTAAAGGCATTTCCAGCTCAGAAAAGCATTTTTCAAGCGATTTCAACATTTCAGGTTGGACTGTGACTTTTCATGCAAAAGTGCCCAATTCGGCCTAAAATGCCTTCAGGGGCATTCTTATGATGAGAAATGTCGTTTAAAGGCATTTCCAGCTCAGAAAAGCATTTTTCAAGCGATTTCAACATTTCAGGTTGGACTGTGACTTTTCATGCAAAAGTGCCCAATTCGGCCTAAAATGCCTTCAGGGGCATTCTTATGATGAGAAATGTCGTTTAAAGGCATTTCCAGCTCAGAAAAGCATTTTTCAATCGATTTCAACATTTCATGTTGGACTCTGACTTTTCATGCAAAAGTGCCCAATTCGGCCTAAAATGCCTTCAGGGGCATTCTTATGATGAGAAATGTCGTTTAAAAGGCATTTCCAGCTCAGAAAAGCATTTTTCAAGCGATTTCAACATTTCAGGTTGGACTCTGACTTTTCATGCAAAAGTGCCCAATTCGGCCTAAAATGCCTTCAGGGGCATTCTTATGATGAGAAATGTCGTTTAAAGGCATTTCCAGCTCAGAAAAGCATTTTTCAAGCGATTTCAACATTTCAGGTTGGATATTGACTTTTCATGCAAAAGTGCCCAATTCGGCCTAAAATGCCTTCAGGAGCATTCTTATGATGAGAAATGTCGTTTAAAGGCATTTCCAGCTCAGAAAAGCATTTTTCAAGCGATTTCAACATTTCAGGTTTGATATTGACTTTTCATGCAAAAGTGGCCAATTCGGCCTAAAATGCCTTCAAGAGCATTCTTATGATGAGAAATGTCGTTTAAAGGCATTTCCAGCTCAGAAAAGCATTTTTCAAGCGATTTCAACATTTCAGGTTGGATTGTGACTTTTCATGCAAAAGTGCCCAATTCGGCCTAAAATGCCTTCAGGAGCATTCTTATGATGAGAAATGTCGTTTAAAGGCATTTCCAGCTCAGAAAAGCATTTTTCAAGCGATTTCAACATTTCAGGTTGGATTGTGACTTTTCATGCAAAAGTGCCCAATTCGGCCTAAAATGCCTTCAGGGGCATTCTTATGATGAGAAATGTCGTTTAAAGGCATTTCCAGCTCAGAAAAGCATTTTTCAAGCGATTTCAACATTTCAGGTTGGTCTCTGACTTTTCATGCAAAAGTGCCCAATTCGGCCTAAAATGCATTCAGGGGCATTCTTATGATAAGAAATTTCGTTTAAAGGCATTTCCAGCTCAGAAAAGCATTTTTCAAGCGATTTCAACATTTCAGGTTGGACTGTGACTTTTCATGCAAAAGTGCCCAATTCGGCCTAAAATGCCTTCAGGGGCATTCTTATGATGAGAAATGTCGTTTAAAGGCATTTCCAGCTCAGAAAAGCATTTTTCAAGCGATTTCAACATTTCAGGTTGGACTCTGACTTTTCATGCAAAAGTGCCCAATTCGGCCTAAAATGCCTTCAGGGGCATTCTTATGATGAGAAATGTCGTTTAAAGGCATTTCCAGCTCAGAAAAGCATTTTTCAAGCGATTTCAACATTTCAGGTTGGACTCTGACTTTTCATGCAAAAGTGCCCAATTCGGCCTAAAATGCCTGCAGGAGCATTCTTATGATGAGAGATGTCGTTTAAAGGCATTTCCAGCTCAGAAAAGCATTTTTCAAGCGATTTCAACATTTCAGGTTGGATTGTGACTTTTCATGCAAAAGTGCCCAATTCGGCCTAAAATGCCTTCAGGGGCATTCTTATGATGAGAAATGTCGTTTAAAGGCATTTCCAGCTCAGAAAAGCATTTTTCAAGCGATTTCAACATTTCAGGTTGGATATTGACTTTTCATGCAAAAGTGCCCAATTCGGCCTAAAATGCCTTCAGGGGCATTCTTATGATGAGAAATGTCGTTTAAAGGCATTTCTAGCTCAGAAAAGCATTTTTCAAGCGATTTCAACATTTCAGGTTGGATATTGACTTTTCATGCAAAAGTGCCCAATTCGGCCTAAAATGCCTTCAGGAGCATTCTTATGATGAGAAATGTCGTTTAAAGGCATTTCCAGCTCAGAAAAGCATTTTTCAAGCGATTTCAACATTTCAGGTTTGATATTGACTTTTCATGCAAAAGTGGCCAATTCGGCCTAAAATGCCTTCAAGAGCATTCTTATGATGAGAAATGTCGTTTAAAGGCATTTCCAGCTCAGAAAAGCATTTTTCAAGCGATTTCAACATTTCAGGTTGGATTGTGACTTTTCATGCAAAAGTGCCCAATTCGGCCTAAAATGCCTTCAGGAGCATTCTTATGATGAGAAATGTCGTTTAAAGGCATTTCCAGCTCAGAAAAGCATTTTTCAAGCGATTTCAACATTTCAGGTTGGATTGTGACTTTTCATGCAAAAGTGCCCAATTCGGCCTAAAATGCCTTCAGGTGCATTCGTATGATGAGAAATGTCGTTTAAAGGCATTTCCAGCTCAGAAAAGCATTTTTCAAGCGATTTCAACATTTCAGGTTGGACTCTGACTTTTCATGCAAAAGTGCCCAATTCGGCCTAAAATGCCTGCAGGTGCATTCTTATGATGAGAGATGTCGTTTAAAGGCATTTCCAGCTCAGAAAAGCATTTTTCAAGCGATTTCAACATTTCAGGTTGGATTGTGACTTTTCATGCAAAAGTGCCCAATTCGGCCTAAAATGCCTTCAGGGGCATTCTTATGATGAGAAATGTCGTTTAAAGGCATTTCCAGCTCAGAAAAGCATTTTCAAGCGATTTCAACATTTCAGGGTTGATTTTGACTTTTCATGCAAAAGTGCCCAATTCGGCCTAAAATGCCTTCAAGAGCATTCTTATGATGAGAAATGTCGTTTAAAGGCATTTCCAGCTCAGAAAAGCATTTTTCAAGCGATTTCAACATTTCAAGTTGGATTTTGACTTTTCATGCAAAAGTGCCCAATTCGGCCTAAAATGCATTCAGGGGCATTCTTATGATAAGAAATTTCTTTTAAAGGCATTTCCAGCTCAGAAAAGCATTTTTCAAGCGATTTCAACATTTCAGGTTGGACTGTGACTTTTCATGCAAAAGTGCCCAATTCGGCCTAAAATGCCTTCAGGGGCATTCTTATGATGAGAAATGTCGTTTAAAGGCATTTCCAGCTCAGAAAAGCATTTTTCAAGCGATTTCAACATTTCAGGTTGGACTGTGACTTTTCATGCAAAAGTGCCCAATTCGGCCTAAAATGCCTTCAGGGGCATTCTTATAATGAGAAATGTCGTTTAAAGGCATTTCCAGCTCAGAAAAGCATTTTTCAAGCGATTTCAACATTTCAGGTTGGACTGTGACTTTTCATGCAAAAGTGCCCAATTCGGCCTAAAATGCCTTCAGGGGCATTCTTATGATGAGAAATGTCGTTTTAAAGGCATTTCTAGCTCAGAAAAGCATTTTTCAAGCGATTTCAACATTTCAGGTTGGATATTGACTTTTCATGCAAAAGTGCCCAATTCAGCCTAAAATGCCTTCAGGAGCATTCTTATGATGAGAAATGTCGTTTAAAGGCATTTCCAGCTCAGAAAAGCATTTTTCAAGCGATTTCAACATTTCAGGTTTGATATTGACTTTTCATGCAAAAGTGGCCAATTCGGCCTAAAATGCCTTCAAGAGCATTCTTATGATGAGAAATGTCGTTTAAAGGCATTTCCAGCTCAGAAAAGCATTTTTCAAGCGATTTCAACATTTCAGGTTGGATTGTGACTTTTCATGCAAAAGTGCCCAATTCGGCCTAAAATGCCTGCAGGAGCATTCTTATGATGAGAAATGTCGTTTAAAGGCATTTCCAGCTCAGAAAAGCATTTTTCAAGCGATTTCAACATTTCAGGTTGGATTGTGACTTTTCATGCAAAAGTGCCCAATTCGGCCTAAAATGCCTTCAGGTGCATTCGTATGATGAGAAATGTCGTTTAAAGGCATTTCCAGCTCAGAAAAGCATTTTTCAAGCGATTTCAACATTTCAGGTTGGACTCTGACTTTTCATGCAAAAGTGCCCAATTCGGCCTAAAATGCCTGCAGGTGCATTCTTATGATGAGAGATGTCGTTTAAAGGCATTTCCAGCTCAGAAAAGCATTTTTCAAGCGATTTCAACATTTCAGGTTGGATTGTGACTTTTCATGCAAAAGTGCCCAATTCGGCCTAAAATGCCTTCAGGGGCATTCTTATGATGAGAAATGTCGTTTAAAGGCATTTCCAGCTCAGAAAAGCATTTTCAAGCGATTTCAACATTTCAGGGTTGATTTTGACTTTTCATGCAAAAGTGCCCAATTCGGCCTAAAATGCCTTCAAGAGCATTCTTATGATGAGAAATGTCGTTTAAAGGCATTTCCAGCTCAGAAAAGCATTTTTCAAGCGCTTTCAACATTTCAGGTTGGATTTTGACTTTTCATGCAAAAGTGCCCAATTCGGCCTAAAATGCATTCAGGGGCATTCTTATGATAAGAAATTTCTTTTAAAGGCATTTCCAGCTCAGAAAAGCATTTTTCAAGCGATTTCAACATTTCAGGTTGGACTGTGACTTTTCATGCAAAAGTGCCCAATTCGGCCTAAAATGCCTTCAGGGGCATTCTTATGATGAGAAATGTCGTTTAAAGGCATTTCCAGCTCAGAAAAGCATTTTTCAAGCGATTTCAACATTTCAGGTTGGACTGTGACTTTTCATGCAAAAGTGCCCAATTCGGCCTAAAATGCCTTCAGGGGCATTCTTATGATGAGAAATGTCGTTTAAAGGCATTTCCAGCTCAGAAAAGCATTTTTCAAGCGATTTCAACATTTCAGGTTGGACTGTGACTTTTCATGCAAAAGTGCCCAATTCGGCCTAAAATGCCTTCAGGGGCATTCTTATGATGAGAAATGTCGTTTAAAGGCATTTCCAGCTCAGAAAAGCATTTTTCAAGCGATTTCAACATTTCAGGTTGGATATTGACTTTTCATGCAAAAGTGCCCAATTCGGCCTAAAATGACTTCAGGAGCATTCTTATGATGAGAAATGTCGTTTAAAGGCATTTCCAGCTCAGAAAAGCATTTTTCAAGCGATTTCAACATTTCAGGTTGGATTGTGACTTTTCATGCAAAAGTGCCCAATTCGGCCTAAAATGCCTTCAGGGGCATTCTTATGATGAGAAATGTCGTTTAAAGGCATTTCCAGCTCAGAAAAGCATTTTTCAAGCGATTTCAACATTTCAGGTTTGATATTGACTTTTCATGCAAAAGTGCCCAATTCGGCCTAAAATGCCTTTAAGAGCATTCTTATGATGAGAAATGTCGTTTAAAGGCATTTCCAGCTCAGAAAAGCATTTTTCAAGCGATTTCAACATTTCAGGTTGGATTTTGACTTTTCATGCAAAAGTGCCCAATTCGGCCTAAAATGCCTGGAGCATTCTTTTGATGAGAAATGTCGTTTAAAGGCATTTCCAGCTCAGAAAAGCATTTTTCAAGCGATTTCAACATTTCAGGTTGGATTTTGACTTTTCATGCAAAACTGCCCAATTCGGCCTAAAATGCCTTCAGGAGCATTCTTATGATGAGAAATGTCGTTTAAAGGCATTTCCAGCTCAGAAAAGCATTTTTCAAGCGATTTCAACTATTCAGGTTGGATTGTGACTTTTCATGCAAAAGTGCCCAATTCGGCCTAAAATGCATTCAGGGGCATTCTTATGATAAGAAATTTCTTTTAAAGGCATTTCCAGCTCAGAAAAGCATTTTTCAAGCGATTTCAACATTTCAGGTTGGACTGTGACTTTTCATGCAAAAGTGCCCAATTCGGCCTAAAATGCCTTCAGGGGCATTCTTATGATGAGAAATGTCGTTTAAAGGCATTTCCAGCTCAGAAAAGCATTTTTCAAGCGATTTCAACATTTCAGGTTGGACTGTGACTTTTCATGCAAAAGTGCCCAATTCGGCCTAAAATGCCTTCAGGAGCATTCTTATGATGAGAAATGTCGTTTAAAGGCATTTCCAGCTCAGAAAAGCATTTTTCAAGCGATTTCAACATTTCAGGTTGGATTGTGACTTTTCATGCAAAAGTGCCCAATTCGGCCTAAAATGCCTTCAGGGGCATTCTTATGATGAGAAATGTCGTTTAAAGGCATTTCCAGCTCAGAAAAGCATTTTTCAAGCGATTTCAACATTTCAGGTTGGTCTCTGACTTTTCATGCAAAAGTGCCCAATTCGGCCTAAAATGCATTCAGGGGCATTCTTATGATAAGAAATTTCGTTTAAAGGCATTTCCAGCTCAGAAAAGCATTTTTCAAGCGATTTCAACATTTCAGGTTGGACTGTGACTTTTCATGCAAAAGTGCCCAATTCGGCCTAAAATGCCTTCAGGGGCATTCTTATGATGAGAAATGTCGTTTAAAGGCATTTCCAGCTCAGAAAAGCATTTTTCAAGCGATTTCAACATTTCAGGTTGGACTCTGACTTTTCATGCAAAAGTGCCCAATTCGGCCTAAAATGCCTTCAGGGGCATTCTTATGATGAGAAATGTCGTTTAAAGGCATTTCCAGCTCAGAAAAGCATTTTTCAAGCGATTTCAACATTTCAGGTTGGACTCTGACTTTTCATGCAAAAGTGCCCAATTCGGCCTAAAATGCCTGCAGGAGCATTCTTATGATGAGAGATGTCGTTTAAAGGCATTTCCAGCTCAGAAAAGCATTTTTCAAGCGATTTCAACATTTCAGGTTGGATTGTGACTTTTCATGCAAAAGTGCCCAATTCGGCCTAAAATGCCTTCAGGGGCATTCTTATGATGAGAAATGTCGTTTAAAGGCATTTCCAGCTCAGAAAAGCATTTTTCAAGCGATTTCAACATTTCAGGTTGGATATTGACTTTTCATGCAAAAGTGCCCAATTCGGCCTAAAATGCCTTCAGGGGCATTCTTATGATGAGAAATGTCGTTTAAAGGCATTTCTAGCTCAGAAAAGCATTTTTCAAGCGATTTCAACATTTCAGGTTGGATATTGACTTTTCATGCAAAAGTGCCCAATTCGGCCTAAAATGCCTTCAGGAGCATTCTTATGATGAGAAATGTCGTTTAAAGGCATTTCCAGCTCAGAAAAGCATTTTTCAAGCGATTTCAACATTTCAGGTTTGATATTGACTTTTCATGCAAAAGTGGCCAATTCGGCCTAAAATGCCTTCAAGAGCATTCTTATGATGAGAAATGTCGTTTAAAGGCATTTCCAGCTCAGAAAAGCATTTTTCAAGCGATTTCAACATTTCAGGTTGGATTGTGACTTTTCATGCAAAAGTGCCCAATTCGGCCTAAAATGCCTTCAGGAGCATTCTTATGATGAGAAATGTCGTTTAAAGGCATTTCCAGCTCAGAAAAGCATTTTTCAAGCGATTTCAACATTTCAGGTTGGATTGTGACTTTTCATGCAAAAGTGCCCAATTCGGCCTAAAATGCCTTCAGGTGCATTCGTATGATGAGAAATGTCGTTTAAAGGCATTTCCAGCTCAGAAAAGCATTTTTCAAGCGATTTCAACATTTCAGGTTGGACTCTGACTTTTCATGCAAAAGTGCCCAATTCGGCCTAAAATGCCTGCAGGTGCATTCTTATGATGAGAGATGTCGTTTAAAGGCATTTCCAGCTCAGAAAAGCATTTTTCAAGCGATTTCAACATTTCAGGTTGGATTGTGACTTTTCATGCAAAAGTGCCCAATTCGGCCTAAAATGCCTTCAGGGGCATTCTTATGATGAGAAATGTCGTTTAAAGGCATTTCCAGCTCAGAAAAGCATTTTCAAGCGATTTCAACATTTCAGGGTTGATTTTGACTTTTCATGCAAAAGTGCCCAATTCGGCCTAAAATGCCTTCAAGAGCATTCTTATGATGAGAAATGTCGTTTAAAGGCATTTCCAGCTCAGAAAAGCATTTTTCAAGCGATTTCAACATTTCAAGTTGGATTTTGACTTTTCATGCAAAAGTGCCCAATTCGGCCTAAAATGCATTCAGGGGCATTCTTATGATAAGAAATTTCTTTTAAAGGCATTTCCAGCTCAGAAAAGCATTTTTCAAGCGATTTCAACATTTCAGGTTGGACTGTGACTTTTCATGCAAAAGTGCCCAATTCGGCCTAAAATGCCTTCAGGGGCATTCTTATGATGAGAAATGTCGTTTAAAGGCATTTCCAGCTCAGAAAAGCATTTTTCAAGCGATTTCAACATTTCAGGTTGGACTGTGACTTTTCATGCAAAAGTGCCCAATTCGGCCTAAAATGCCTTCAGGGGCATTCTTATAATGAGAAATGTCGTTTAAAGGCATTTCCAGCTCAGAAAAGCATTTTTCAAGCGATTTCAACATTTCAGGTTGGACTGTGACTTTTCATGCAAAAGTGCCCAATTCGGCCTAAAATGCCTTCAGGGGCATTCTTATGATGAGAAATGTCGTTTAAAGGCATTTCTAGCTCAGAAAAGCATTTTTCAAGCGATTTCAACATTTCAGGTTGGATATTGACTTTTCATGCAAAAGTGCCCAATTCAGCCTAAAATGCCTTCAGGAGCATTCTTATGATGAGAAATGTCGTTTAAAGGCATTTCCAGCTCAGAAAAGCATTTTTCAAGCGATTTCAACATTTCAGGTTTGATATTGACTTTTCATGCAAAAGTGGCCAATTCGGCCTAAAATGCCTTCAAGAGCATTCTTATGATGAGAAATGTCGTTTAAAGGCATTTCCAGCTCAGAAAAGCATTTTTCAAGCGATTTCAACATTTCAGGTTGGATTGTGACTTTTCATGCAAAAGTGCCCAATTCGGCCTAAAATGCCTGCAGGAGCATTCTTATGATGAGAAATGTCGTTTAAAGGCATTTCCAGCTCAGAAAAGCATTTTTCAAGCGATTTCAACATTTCAGGTTGGATTGTGACTTTTCATGCAAAAGTGCCCAATTCGGCCTAAAATGCCTTCAGGTGCATTCGTATGATGAGAAATGTCGTTTAAAGGCATTTCCAGCTCAGAAAAGCATTTTTCAAGCGATTTCAACATTTCAGGTTGGACTCTGACTTTTCATGCAAAAGTGCCCAATTCGGCCTAAAATGCCTGCAGGTGCATTCTTATGATGAGAGATGTCGTTTAAAGGCATTTCCAGCTCAGAAAAGCATTTTTCAAGCGATTTCAACATTTCAGGTTGGATTGTGACTTTTCATGCAAAAGTGCCCAATTCGGCCTAAAATGCCTTCAGGGGCATTCTTATGATGAGAAATGTCGTTTAAAGGCATTTCCAGCTCAGAAAAGCATTTTCAAGCGATTTCAACATTTCAGGGTTGATTTTGACTTTTCATGCAAAAGTGCCCAATTCGGCCTAAAATGCCTTCAAGAGCATTCTTATGATGAGAAATGTCGTTTAAAGGCATTTCCAGCTCAGAAAAGCATTTTTCAAGCGATTTCAACATTTCAGGTTGGATTTTGACTTTTCATGCAAAAGTGCCCAATTCGGCCTAAAATGCATTCAGGGGCATTCTTATGATAAGAAATTTCTTTTAAAGGCATTTCCAGCTCAGAAAAGCATTTTTCAAGCGATTTCAACATTTCAGGTTGGACTGTGACTTTTCATGCAAAAGTGCCCAATTCGGCCTAAAATGCCTTCAGGGGCATTCTTATGATGAGAAATGTCGTTTAAAGGCATTTCCAGCTCAGAAAAGCATTTTTCAAGCGATTTCAACATTTCAGGTTGGACTGTGACTTTTCATGCAAAAGTGCCCAATTCGGCCTAAAATGCCTTCAGGGGCATTCTTATGATGAGAAATGTCGTTTAAAGGCATTTCCAGCTCAGAAAAGCATTTTTCAAGCGATTTCAACATTTCAGGTTGGACTGTGACTTTTCATGCAAAAGTGCCCAATTCGGCCTAAAATGCCTTCAGGGGCATTCTTATGATGAGAAATGTCGTTTAAAGGCATTTCCAGCTCAGAAAAGCATTTTTCAAGCGATTTCAACATTTCAGGTTGGATATTGACTTTTCATGCAAAAGTGCCCAATTCGGCCTAAAATGACTTCAGGAGCATTCTTATGATGAGAAATGTCGTTTAAAGGCATTTCCAGCTCAGAAAAGCATTTTTCAAGCGATTTCAACATTTCAGGTTGGATTGTGACTTTTCATGCAAAAGTGCCCAATTCGGCCTAAAATGCCTTCAGGGGCATTCTTATGATGAGAAATGTCGTTTAAAGGCATTTCCAGCTCAGAAAAGCATTTTTCAAGCGATTTCAACATTTCAGGTTTGATATTGACTTTTCATGCAAAAGTGCCCAATTCGGCCTAAAATGCCTTTAAGAGCATTCTTATGATGAGAAATGTCGTTTAAAGGCATTTCCAGCTCAGAAAAGCATTTTTCAAGCGATTTCAACATTTCAGGTTGGATTTTGACTTTTCATGCAAAAGTGCCCAATTCGGCCTAAAATGCCTGGAGCATTCTTTTGATGAGAAATGTCGTTTAAAGGCATTTCCAGCTCAGAAAAGCATTTTTCAAGCGATTTCAACATTTCAGGTTGGATTTTGACTTTTCATGCAAAACTGCCCAAATCGGCCTAAAATGCCTTCAGGAGCATTCTTATGATGAGAAATGTCGTTTAAACGCATTTCCAGCTCAGAAAAGCATTTTTCAAGCGATTTCAACATTTCAGGTTGGATTGTGACTTTTCATGCAAAAGTGCCCAATTCGGCCTAAAATGCCTTCAGGAGCATTCTTATGATGAGAAATGTCGTTTAAAGGCATTTCCAGCTCAGAAAAGCATTTTTCAAGTGAGTTCAACATTTTAGGTTGGATTGTGACTTTTCATGCAAAAGTGCCCAAATCGGCCTAAAATGCCTTCAGGGGCATTCTTATGATGAGAAATGTCGTTTAAAGGCATTTCCAGCTCAGAAAAGCATTTTTCAAGCGATTTCAACATTTCAGGTTGGACTCTGACTTTTCATGCAAAAGTGCCCAATTCGGCCTAAAATGCATTCAGGGGCATTCTTATGATAAGAAATTTCGTTTAAAGGCATTTCCAGCTCAGAAAAGCATTTTTCAAGCGATTTCAACATTTCAGGTTGGATTTTGACTTTTCATGCAAAAGTGCCCAATTCGGCCTAAAATGCCTTCAGGAGCATTCTTATGATGAGAAATGTCGTTTAAAGGCATTTCCAGCACAGAAAAGCATTTTTCAAGCGATTTCAACATTTCAGGTTGGATTTTGACTTTTCATGCAAAAGTGCCCAATTCGGCCTAAAATGCCTTCAGGAGCATTCTTATGATGAGAAATGTCGTTTAAAGGCATTTCCAGCTCAGAAAAGCATTTTTCAAGCGATTTCAACATTTCAGGTTGGATTGTGACTTTTCATGCAAAAGTGCCCAATTCGGCCTAAAATGCCTTCAGGGGCATTCTTATGATGAGAAATGTCGTTTAAAAGGCATTTCCAGCTCAGAAAAGCATTTTTCAAGCGATTTCAACATTTCAGGTTGGACTCTGACTTTTCATGCAAAAGTGCCCAATTCGGCCTAAAATGCCTTCAAGAGCATTCTTATGATGAGAAATGTCGTTTAAAGGCATTTCCAGCTCAGAAAAGCATTTTTCAAGCGATTTCAACATTTCAGGTTGGATTTTGACTTTTCATGCAAAACTGCCCAATTCGGCCTAAAATGCCTTCAGGAGCATTCTTATGATGAGAAATGTCGTTTAAAGGCATTTCCAGTTCAGAAAAGCATTTTTCAAGCGATTTTAACATTTCAGGTTTGATATTGACTTTTCATGCAAAAGTGCCCAATTCGGCCTAAAATGCCTTCAAGAGCATTCTTATGATGAGAAATGTCGTTTAAAGGCATTTCCAGCTCAGAAAAGCATTTTTCAAGCGATTTCAACATTTCAGGTTGGACTCTGACTTTTCATGCAAAGTGCCCAATTCGGCCTAAAATGCCTTCAGGGGCATTCTTATGATGAGAAATGTCGTTTAAAGGCATTTCCAGCTCAGAAAAGCATTTTTCAAGCGATTTCAACATTTCAGGTTGGACTCTGACTTTTCATGCAAAAGTGCCCAATTCGGCCTAAAATGCCTTCAGGGGCATTCTTATGATGAGAAATGTCGTTTAAAGGCATTTCCAGCTCAGAAAAGCATTTTTCAAGCGATTTCAACATTTCAGGTTGGACTCTGACTTTTCATGCAAAAGTGCCCAATTCGGCCTAAAATGCCTTCAGGGGCATTCTTATGATGAGAAATGTCGTTTAAAGGCATTTCCAGCTCAGAAAAGCATTTTTCAAGCGATTTCAACATTTCAGGTTTGATATTGACTTTTCATGCAAAAGTGCCCAATTCGGCCTAAAATGCCTTCAAGAGCATTCTTATGATGAGAAATGTCGTTTAAAGGCATTTCTAGCTCAGAAAAGCATTTTTCAAGCGATTTCAACATTTCAGGTTGGATTTTGACTTTTCATGCAAAAGTGCCCAATTCGGCCTAAAATGCCTTCAGGAGCATTCTTATGATGAGAAATGTCGTTTAAAGGCATTTCCAGCTCAGAAAAGCATTTTTCAAGCGATTTTAACATTTCAGGTTGGATTTTGACTTTTCATGCAAAAGTGCCCAATTCGGCCTAAAATGCCTTCAAGAGCATTCTTATGATGAGAAATGTCGTTTAAAGGCATTTCCAGCTCAGAAAAGCATTTTTCAAGCGATTTCAACATTTCAGGTTGGATTTTGACTTTTCATGCAAAACTGCCCAATTCGGCCTAAAATGCCTTCAGGAGCATTCTTATGATGAGAAATGTCGTTTAAAGGCATTTCCAGCTCAGAAAAGCATTTTTCAAGCGATTTCAACTATTCAGGTTGGATTGTGACTTTTCATGCAAAAGTGCCCAATTCCGGCCTAAAATGCCTTCAGGAGCATTCTTATGATGACAAATGTCGTTTAAAGGCATTTACAGCTCAGAAAAGCATTTTTCAAGCGATTTCAACATTTCAGGTTGGATTGTGACTTTTCATGCAAAAGTGCCCAATTCGGCCTAAAATGCCTTCAGGGGCATTCTTATGATGAGAAATGTCGTTTAAAGGCATTTCCAGCTCAAAAAAGCATTTTTCAAGCGATTTCAACATTTCAGGTTGGATTGTGACTTTTCATGCAAAAGTGCCCAATTCGGCCTAAAATGCCTTCAGGAGCATTCTTATGATGACAAATGTCGTTTAAAGGCATTTACAGCTCAGAAAAGCATTTTTCAAGCGATTTCAACATTTCAGGTTGGATTGTGACTTTTCATGCAAAAGTGCCCAATTCGGCCTAAAATGCCTTCAGGGGCATTCTTATGATGAGAAATGTCGTTTAAAGGCATTTCCAGCTCAAAAAAGCATTTTTCAAGCGATTTCAACATTTCAGGTTGGACTCTGACTTTTCATGCAAAAGTGCCCAATTCGGCCTAAAATGCATTCAGAGGCATTCTAATGATAAGAAATTTCGTTTAAAGGCATTTCCAGCTCAGAAAAGCATTTTTCAAGCGATTTCAACATTTCAGGTTGGACTGTGACTTTTCATGCAAAAGTGCCCAATTCGGCCTAAAATGCCTTCAGGGGCATTCTTATGATGAGAAATGTCGTTTAAAGGCATTTCCAGCTCAGAAAAGCATTTTTCAAGCGATTTCAACATTTCAGGTTGGACTCTGACTTTTCATGCAAAAGTGCCCAATTCGGCCTAAAATGCATTTAGGGGCATTCTTATGATAAGAAATTTCGTTTAAAGGCATTTCCAGCTCAGAAAAGCATTTTTCAAGCGATTTCAACATTTCAGGTTGGATTTTGACTTTTCATGCAAAAGTGCCCAATTCGGCCTAAAATGCCTTCAGGAGCATTCTTATGATGAGAAATGTCGTTTAAAGGCATTTCCAGCACAGAAAAGCATTTTTCAAGCGATTTCAACATTTCAGGTTGGATTTTGACTTTTCATGCAAAAGTGCCCAATTCGGCCTAAAATGCCTTCAGGAGCATTCTTATGATGAGAAATGTCGTTTAAAGGCATTTCCAGCTCAGAAAAGCATTTTTCAAGCGATTTCAACATTTCAGGTTGGATTGTGACTTTTCATGCAAAAGTGCCCAATTCGGCCTAAAATGCCTTCAGGGGCATTCTTATGATGAGAAATGTCGTTTAAAGGCATTTCCAGCTCAGAAAAGCATTTTTCAAGCGATTTCAACATTTCAGGTTGGACTCTGACTTTTCATGCAAAAGTGCCCAATTCGGCCTAAAATGCCTTCAAGAGCATTCTTATGATGAGAAATGTCGTTTAAAAGGCATTTCCAGCTCAGAAAAGCATTTTTCAAGCGATTTCAACATTTCAGGTTGGATTTTGACTTTTCATGCAAAACTGCCCAATTCGGCCTAAAATGCCTTCAGGAGCATTCTTATGATGAGAAATGTCGTTTAAAGGCATTTCCAGTTCAGAAAAGCATTTTTCAAGCGATTTTAACATTTCAGGTTTGATATTGACTTTTCATGCAAAAGTGCCCAATTCGGCCTAAAATGCCTTCAAGAGCATTCTTATGATGAGAAATGTCGTTTAAAGGCATTTCCAGCTCAGAAAAGCATTTTTCAAGCGATTTCAACATTTCAGGTTGGACTCTGACTTTTCATGCAAAGTGCCCAATTCGGCCTAAAATGCCTTCAGGGGCATTCTTATGATGAGAAAATGTCGTTTAAAGGCATTTCCAGCTCAGAAAAGCATTTTTCAAGCGATTTCAACATTTCAGGTTGGACTCTGACTTTTCATGCAAAAGTGCCCAATTCGGCCTAAAATGCCTTCAGGGGCATTCTTATGATGAGAAATGTCGTTTAAAGGCATTTCCAGCTCAGAAAAGCATTTTTCAAGCGATTTCAACATTTCAGGTTGGACTCTGACTTTTCATGCAAAAGTGCCCAATTCGGCCTAAAATGCCTTCAGGGGCATTCTTATGATGAGAAATGTCGTTTAAAGGCATTTCCAGCTCAGAAAAGCATTTTTCAAGCGATTTCAACATTTCAGGTTTGATATTGACTTTTCATGCAAAAGTGCCCAATTCGGCCTAAAATGCCTTCAAGAGCATTCTTATGATGAAAAATGTCGTTTAAAAGGCATTTCCAGCTCAGAAAAGCATTTTTCAAGCGATTTCAACATTTCAGGTTGGATTTTGACTTTTCATGCAAAAGTGCCCAATTCGGCCTAAAATGCCTTCAGGAGCATTCTTATGATGAGAAATGTCGTTTAAAGGCATTTCCAGCTCAGAAAAGCATTTTTCAAGCGATTTTAACATTTCAGGTTGGATTTTGACTTTTCATGCAAAAGTGCCCAATTCGGCCTAAAATGCCTTCAAGAGCATTCTTATGATGAGAAATGTCGTTTAAAGGCATTTCCAGCTCAGAAAAGCATTTTTCAAGCGATTTCAACATTTCAGGTTGGATTTTGACTTTTCATGCAAAACTGCCCAATTCGGCCTAAAATGCCTTCAGGAGCATTCTTATGATGAGAAATGTCGTTTAAAGGCATTTCCAGCTCAGAAAAGCATTTTTCAAGCGATTTCAACTATTCAGGTTGGATTGTGACTTTTCATGCAAAAGTGCCCAATTCGGCCTAAAATGCCTTCAGGAGCATTCTTATGATGACAAATGTCGTTTAAAGGCATTTACAGCTCAGAAAAGCATTTTTCAAGCGATTTCAACATTTCAGGTTGGATTGTGACTTTTCATGCAAAAGTGCCCAATTCGGCCTAAAATGCCTTCAGGGGCATTCTTATGATGAGAAATGTCGTTTAAAAGGCATTTCCAGCTCAAAAAAGCATTTTTCAAGCGATTTCAACATTTCAGGTTGGATTGTGACTTTTCATGCAAAAGTGCCCAATTCGGCCTAAAATGCCTTCAGGAGCATTCTTATGATGACAAATGTCGTTTAAAGGCATTTACAGCTCAGAAAAGCATTTTTCAAGCGATTTCAACATTTCAGGTTGGATTGTGACTTTTCATGCAAAAGTGCCCAATTCGGCCTAAAATGCCTTCAGGGGCATTCTTATGATGAGAAATGTCGTTTAAAAGGCATTTCCAGCTCAAAAAAGCATTTTTCAAGCGATTTCAACATTTCAGGTTGGACTCTGACTTTTCATGCAAAAGTGCCCAATTCGGCCTAAAATGCATTCAGAGGCATTCTAATGATAAGAAATTTCGTTTAAAGGCATTTCCAGCTCAGAAAAGCATTTTTCAAGCGATTTCAACATTTCAGGTTGGACTGTGACTTTTCATGCAAAAGTGCCCAATTCGGCCTAAAATGCCTTCAGGGGCATTCTTATGATGAGAAATGTCGTTTAAAGGCATTTCCAGCTCAGAAAAGCATTTTTCAAGCGATTTCAACATTTCAGGTTGGACTGTGACTTTTCATGCAAAAGTGCCCAAGTCGGCCTAAAATGCCTTCAAGAGCATTCTTATGATGAGAAATGTCGTTTAAAGGCATTTCCAGCTCAGAAAAGCATTTTTCAAGCGATTTCAACATTTCAGGTTGGATTTTGACTTTTCATGCAAAACTGCCCAATTCGGCCTAAAATGCCTTCAGGAGCATTCTTATGATGAGAAATGTCGTTTAAAGGCATTTCCAGCTCAGAAAAGCATTTTTCAAGCGATTTCAACATTTCAGGTTGGATTTTGACTTTTCATGCAAAACTGCCCAATTCGGCCTAAAATGCCTTCAGGGGCATTCTTATGATGAGAAATGTCGTTTAAAGGCATTTCCAGCTCAGAAAAGCATTTTTCAAGCGATTTCAACATTTCAGGTTGGACTCTGACTTTTCATGCAAAAGTGCCCAATTCGGCCTAAAATGCCTTCAAGAGCATTCTTATGATGAGAAATGTCGTTTAAAGGCATTTCCAGCTCAGAAAAGCATTTTTCAAGCGATTTCAACATTTCAGGTTGGATTTTGACTTTTCATGCAAAACTGCCCAATTCGGCCTAAAATGCCTTCAGGAGCATTCTTATGATGAGAAATGTCGTTTAAAGGCATTTCCAGCTCAGAAAAGCATTTTTCAAGCGATTTCAACATTTCAGGTTTGATATTGACTTTTCATGCAAAAGTGCCCAATTCGGCCTAAAATGCCTTCAAGAGCATTCTTATGATGAGAAATGTCGTTTAAAGGCATTTCCAGCTCAGAAAAGCATTTTTCAAGCGATTTCAACATTTCAGGTTGGACTCTGACTTTTCATGGAAAGTGCCCAATTCGGCCTAAAATGCCTTCAGGGGCATTCTTATGATGAGAAATGTCGTTTAAAGGCATTTCCAGCTCAGAAAAGCATTTTTCAAGCGATTTCAACATTTCAGGTTGGACTCTGACTTTTCATGCAAAAGTGCCCAATTCGGCCTAAAATGCCTTCAGGGGCATTCTTATGATGAGAAATGTCGTTTAAAGGCATTTCCAGCTCAGAAAAGCATTTTTCAAGCGATTTCAACATTTCAGGTTGGACTCTGACTTTTCATGCAAAAGTGCCCAATTCGGCCTAAAATGCCTTCAGGGGCATTCTTATGATGAGAAATGTCGTTTAAAGGCATTTCCAGCTCAGAAAAGCTTTTTTCAAGCGATTTCAACATTTCAGGTTTGATATTGACTTTTCATGCAAAAGTGCCCAATTCGGCCTAAAATGCCTTCAAGAGCATTCTTATGATGAGAAATGTTGTGTAAAGGCATTTCCAGCTCAGAAAAGCATTTTTCAAGCGATTTCAACATTTCAGGTTGGATTTTGACTTTTCATGCAAAAGTGCCCAATTCGGCCTAAAATGCCTTCAGGAGCATTCCTATGATGAGAAATGTCGTTTAATGTCATTTCCAGCTCAGAAAAGCATTTTTCAAGCGAATTCAACATTTCAGGTTGGATTTTGACTTTTCATGCAAAAGTGCCCAATTCGGCCTAAAATGCCTTCAGGAGCATTCTTATGATGAGAAATGTCGTTTAAAGGCATTTCCAGCTCAGAAAAGCATTTTTCAAGCGATTTCAACATTTCAGGTTGGATTTTGACTTTTCATGCAAAAGTGCCCAATTCGGCCTAAAATGCCTTCAAGAGCATTCTTATGATGAGAAATGTCGTTTAAAGGCATTTCCAGCTCAGAAAAGCATTTTTCAAGCGATTTCAACATTTCAGGTTGGATTTTGACTTTTCATGCAAAACTGCCCAATTCGGCCTAAAATGCCTTCAGGAGCATTCTTATGATGAGAAATGTCGTTTAAAGGCATTTCCAGCTCAGAAAAGCATTTTTCAAGCGATTTCAACATTTCAGGTTGGATTGTGACTTTTCATGCAAAAGTGCCCAATTCGGCCTAAAATGCCTTCAGGGGCATTCTTATGATGAGAAATGTCGTTTAAAGGCATTTCCAGCTCAGAAAAGCATTTTTCAAGCGATTTCAACATTTCAGGTTGGACTCTGACTTTTCATGCAAAAGTGCCCAATTCGGCCTAAAATGCCTTCAGGGGCATTCTTATGATGAGAAATGTCGTTTAAAGGCATTTCCAGCTCAGAAAAGCATTTTTCAAGTGATTTCAACATTTCAGGTTGGACTCTGACTTTTCATGCAAAAGTGCCCAATTCGGCCTAAAATGCATTCAGGGGCATTCTTATGATAAGAAATTTCGTTTAAAGGCATTTCCAGCTCAGAAAAGCATTTTTCAAGCGATTTCAACATTTCAGGTTGGACTGTGACTTTTCATGCAAAAGTGCCCAATTCGGCCTAAAATGCCTTCAGGGGCATTCTTATGATGAGAAATGTCGTTTAAAGGCATTTTCAGCTCAGAAAAGCATTTTTCAAGCGATTTCAACATTTCAGGTTGGACTCTGACTTTTCATGCAAAAGTGCCCAATTCGGCCTAAAATGCCTTCAGGAGCATTCTTATGATGAGAAATGTCGTTTAAAGGCATTTTCAGCTCAGAAAAGCATTTTTCAGGCGATTTCAACATTTCAGGTTGGATTGTGACTTTTCATGCAAAAGTGCCCAATTCGGCCTAAAATGCCTTCAGGAGCATTCTTATGATGAGAAATGTCGTTTAATGTCATTTCCAGCTCAGAAAAGCATTTTTCAAGCGAATTCAACATTTCAGGTTGGATTTTGACTTTTCATGCAAAAGTGCCCAATTCGGCCTAAAATGCCTTCAGGAGCATTCTTATGATGAGAAATGTCGTTTAAAGGCATTTCCAGCTCAGAAAAGCATTTTTCAAGCAATTTCAACATTTCAGGTTGGATTGTGACTTTTCATGCAAAAGTGCCCAATTCGGCCTAAAATGCCTTCAGGAGCATTCTTATGATGAGAAATGTCGTTTAAAGGCATTTCCAGCACAGAAAAGCATTTTTCAAGCGATTTCAACATTTCAGGTTGGATTTTGACTTTTCATGCAAAACTGCCCAAATCGGACTAAAATGCCTTCAGGAGCATTCTTATGATGAGAAATGTCGTTTAAAGGCATTTCCAGCTCAGAAAAGCATTTTTCAAGCGATTTCAACATTTCAGGTTGGATTGTGACTTTTCATGCAAAAGTGCCCAATTCGGCCTAAAATGCCTTCAGGAGCATTCTTATGATGAGAAATGTCGTTTAAAGGCATTTCCAGCTCAGAAAAGCATTTTTCAAGCGATTTCAACATTTCAGGTTGGATTGTGACTTTTCATGCAAAAGTGCCCAATTCGGCCTAAAATGCCTTCAGGAGCATTCTTATGATGAGAAATGTCGTTTAAAGGCATTTCCAGCTCAGAAAAGCATTTTTCAAGCGATTTCAACATTTCAGGTTGGACTGTGACTTTTCATGCAAAAGTGCCCAATTTGGCCTAAAATGCCTTCAGGGGCATTCTTATGATGAGAAATGTCGTTTAAAGGCATTTCCAGCTCAGAAAAGCATTTTTCAAGCGATTTCAACATTTCAGGTTGGACTCTGACTTTTCATGCAAAAGTGCCCAATTCGGCCTAAAATGCCTTCAGGGGCATTCTTATGATGAGAAATGTCGTTTAAAGGCATTTCCAGCTCAGAAAAGCATTTTTCAAGCGATTTCAACATTTCAGGTTGGACTCTGACTTTTCATGCAAAAGTGCCCAATTCGGCCTAAAATGCCTTCAGGGGCATTCTTATGATGAGAAATGTCGTTTAAAGGCATTTCCAGCTCAGAAAAGCATTTTTCAAGCGATTTCAACATTTCAGGTTGGACTCTGACTTTTCATGCAAAAGTGCCCAATTCGGCCTAAAATGCCTTCAGGAGCATTCTTATGATGAGAAATGTCGTTTAAAGGCATTTCCAGCTCAGAAAAGCATTTTTCAAGCGATTTCAACATTTCAGGTTGGATTTTGACTTTTCATGCAAAACTGCCCAAATCGGCCTAAAATGCCTTCAGGAGCATTCTTATGATGAGAAATGTCGTTTAAAGGCATTTCCAGCTCAGAAAAGCATTTTTCAGCGATTTCAACATTTCAGGTTGGATTTTGACTTTTCATGCAAAACTGCCCAATTCGGCCTAAAATGCCTTCAATTCAATTCAATTCAATTCAATTTAATTTTATTTATATAGCGCTTTTCACAATTGTTAATTGTTGCAAAGCAGCTTTACATGAGTAGATGTAGAGGAGAACATTGAAAATCAATACATAGTATAAGAAGTAGAATATAGCGGCTAAGGATAAAAAACCGTGTAAGCGAGCATATTAATAATGTAACGTATACAGTAAAGTGCTAAGTTAAGCCAAAGTTGGCTGACTCTCCCTGGGACTAAAAAACCCCCTAGGAGAAAACCCAATGGGAAAAAATCCTAGAAGGGACATAAAACCCTAGGGAGAAATTAATATTTATATTTATATATATAGACACGGTAGGGATAGGAAGCGTGTAAGCGGATTAAACTGGTTCAGCCCGGTGGCCGTTGGTCGCGCATCGGTTGGGCGTCACGTTGAAGGACAGCCAGTTGATTAGTGGTGCGATGACCTTCACAGCAACAGGAACTGGATCTGTTTGTCTCATTGTCCTCAGAGTCGAGGACGAGACAGGGAGACAAAAAACAGAATTCTATTAGCGTAGAGGCCGTTCGCATGTAATGCAAGTGTCATACATTATAGTGGTTTAATTCAGCTCGGTTCCAGACAGGCTAACTATTGCGGCAAGAGTAAATTACCCGTATGAGGTATGTGAGTGCTTTGTTCTAGACAAAATAACTACTGCGGGAAAAGTACATTTACTGGACATTCTATGTGAATGCTTTGTTAAAGAAGAATGCCTTAAGTTTAGATTTAAATTGTTCGACTGTGTCTGATACTCGAACATTATTTGGTAAATCATTCCAGAGCTTAGGGGCTAAGTAGGAAAAGGATCTACCACCTTTAGACACTTTTGATATTCTAGGGATAATTAAGTAACCCGAATTTTGTGATCGCAGTTTACGTGGTGGAGCATTCTTATGATGAGAAATGTCATTTAAAGGCATTTCCAGCTCAGAAAAGCATTTTTCAAGCGATTTCAACATTTCAGGTTGGATTGTGACTTTTCATGCAAAAGTGCCCAATTCGGCCTAAAATGCCTTCAGGAGCATTCTTATGATGAGAAATGTCGTTTAAAGGCATTTTCAGCTCAGAAAAGCATTTTTCAGGCGATTTCAACATTTCAGGTTGGATTGTGACGTTTCATGCAAAAGTGCCCAATTCGGCCTAAAATGCCTTCAGGAGCATTCTTATGATGATAAATGTCGTTTAATGTCATTTCCAGCTCAGAAAGCATTTTTTCAAGCGATATCAACATTTCAGGTTGGACTCTGACTTTTCATGCAAAATTGCCCCAATTCGGCCTAAAATGCATTCAGGGGCATTCTTATGATAAGAAATTTCGTTTAAAGGCATTTCCAGCTCAGAAAAGCATTTTCAAGCGATTTCAACATTTCAGGTTGGACTGTGACTTTTCATGCAAAAGTGCCCAATTCGGCCTAAAATGCCTTCAGGGGCATTCTTATGATGAGAAATGTCGTTTAAAGGCATTTCCAGCTCAGAAAAGCATTTTTCAAGCGATTTCAACATTTCAGGTTGGACTCTGACTTTTCATGCAAAAGTGCCCAATTCGGCCTAAAATGCCTTCAGGGGCATTCTTATGATGAGAAATGTCGTTTAAAGGGCATTTCCAGCTCAGAAAAGCATTTTTCAAGCGATTTCAACATTTCAGGTTGGACTCTGACTTTTCATGCAAAAGTGCCCCAATTCGGCCTAAAATGCCTTCAGGGGCATTCTTATGATGAGAAATGTCGTTTAAAGGCATTTCCAGCTCAGAAAAGCATTTTTCAAGCGATTTCAACATTTCAGGTTGGATTGTGACTTTTCATGCAAAAGTGCCCAATTCGGCCTAAAATGCCTTCAGGGGCATTCTTATGATGAGAAATGTCGTTTAAAGGCATTTCCAGCTCAGAAAAGCATTTTTCAAGTGATTTCAACATTTCAGGTTGGACTCTGACTTTTCATGCAAAAGTGCCCAATTCGGCCTAAAATGCATTCAGGGGCATTCTTATGATAAGAAAATTTCGTTTAAAGGCATTTCCAGCTCAGAAAAGCATTTTTCAAGCGATTTCAACATTTCAGGTTGGACTGTGACTTTTCATGCAAAAGTGCCCAATTCGGCCTAAAATGCCTTCAGGGGCATTCTTATGATGAGAAATGTCGTTTAAAAGGCATTTCCAGCTCAGAAAAGCATTTTTCAAGCGATTTCAACATTTCAGGTTGGACTCTGACTTTTCATGCAAAAGTGCCCAATTCGGCCTAAAATGCCTTCAGGAGCATTCTTATGATGAGAAATGTCGTTTAAAGGCATTTTCAGCTCAGAAAAGCATTTTTCAGGCGATTTCAACATTTCAGGTTGGATTGTGACTTTTCATGCAAAAGTGCCCAATTCGGCCTAAAATGCCTTCAGGAGCATTCTTATGATGAGAAATGTCGTTTATGTCATTTCCAGCTCAGAAAAGCATTTTTCAAGCGAATTCAACATTTCAGGTTGGATTTTGACTTTTCATGCAAAAGTGCCCAATTCGGCCTAAAATGCCTTCAGGAGCATTCTTATGATGAGAAATGTCGTTTAAAGGCATTTCCAGCTCAGAAAAGCATTTTTCAAGCGATTTCAACATTTCAGGTTGGATTTTGACTTTTCATGCAAAAGTGCCCAATTCGGCCTAAAATGCCTTCAGGAGCATTCTTATGATGAGAAATGTCGGTTTAAAGGGCATTTCCAGCTCAGAAAAGCATTTTTCAAGCGATTTTAACATTTCAGGTTGGATTTTGACTTTTCATGCAAAAGTGCCCAATTCGGCCTAAAATGCCTTCAAGAGCATTCTTATGATGAGAAATGTCGTTTAAAAGGCATTTCCAGCTCAGAAAAGCATTTTTCAAGCGATTTCAACATTTCAGGTTGGATTTGACTTTTCATGCAAAACTGCCCAATTCGGCCTAAAATGCCTTCAAGAGCATTCTTATGATGAGAAATGTCGTTTAAAGCATTTCCAGCTCAGAAAAGCATTTTTCAAGCGATTTCAACTATTCAGGTTGGATTGTGACTTTTCATGCAAAAGTGCCCAATTCGGCCTAAAATGCCTTCAGGAGCATTCTTATGATGACAAATGTCGTTTAAAGGCATTTACAGCTCAGAAAAGCATTTTTCAAGCGATTTCAACATTTCAGGTTGGATTGTGACTTTTCATGCAAAAGTGCCCAATTCGGCCTAAAATGCCTTCAGGGGCATTCTTATGATGAGAAATGTCGTTTAAAGGCATTTCCAGCTCAAAAAAGCATTTTTCAAGCGATTTCAACATTTCAGGTTGGATTGTGACTTTTCATGCAAAAGTGCCCAATTCGGCCTAAAATGCCTTCAGGAGCATTCTTATGATGACAAATGTCGTTTAAAGGCATTTACAGCTCAGAAAAGCATTTTTCAAGCGATTTCAACATTTCAGGTTGGATTGTGACTTTTCATGCAAAAGTGCCCAATTCGGCCTAAAATGCCTTCAGGGGCATTCTTATGATGAGAAATGTCGTTTAAAGGCATTTCCAGCTCAAAAAAGCATTTTTCAAGCGATTTCAACATTCAGGTTGGACTCTGACTTTTCATGCAAAAGTGCCCAATTCGGCCTAAAATGCATTCAGAGGCATTCTAATGATAAGAAATTTCGTTTAAAGGCATTTCCAGCTCAGAAAAGCATTTTTCAAGCGATTTCAACATTTCAGGTTGGACTGTGACTTTTCATGCAAAAGTGCCCAATTCGGCCTAAAATGCCTTCAGGGGCATTCTTATGATGAGAAATGTCGTTTAAAGGCATTTCCAGCTCAGAAAAGCATTTTTCAAGCGATTTCAACATTTCAGGTTGGACTCTGACTTTTCATGCAAAAGTGCCCAATTCGGCCTAAAATGCATTCAGGGGCATTCTTATGATAAGAAATTTCGTTTAAAGGCATTTCCAGCTCAGAAAGCATTTTTCAAGCGATTTCAACATTTAAGGTTGGATTTTGACTTTTCATGCAAAAGTGCCCAATTCGGCCTAAAATGCCTTCAGGAGCATTCTTATGATGAGAAATGTCGTTTAAAGGCATTTCCAGCACAGAAAAGCATTTTTCAAGCGATTTCAACATTTCAGGTTGGATTTTGACTTTTCATGCAAAAGTGCCCAATTCGGCCTAAAATGCCTTCAGGAGCATTCTTATGATGAGAAATGTCGTTTAAAAGGCATTTCCAGCTCAGAAAAGCATTTTTCAAGCGATTTCAACATTTCAGGTTGGATTGTGACTTTTCATGCAAAAGTGCCCAATTCGGCCTAAAATGCCTTCAGGGGCATTCTTATGATGAGAAATGTCGTTTAAAGGCATTTCCAGCTCAGAAAAGCATTTTTCAAGCGATTTCAACATTTCAGGTTGGACTCTGACTTTTCATGCAAAAGTGCCCAATTCGGCCTAAAATGCCTTCAAGAGCATTCTTATGATGAGAAATGTCGTTTAAAGGCATTTCCAGCTCAGAAAAGCATTTTTCAAGCGATTTCAACATTTCAGGTTGGATTTTGACTTTTCATGCAAAACTGCCCAATTCGGCCTAAAATGCCTTCAGGAGCATTCTTATGATGAGAAATGTCGTTTAAAGGCATTTCCAGTTCAGAAAAGCATTTTTCAAGCGATTTTAACATTTCAGGTTTGATATTGACTTTTCATGCAAAAGTGCCCAATTCGGCCTAAAATGCCTTCAAGAGCATTCTTATGATGAGAAATGTCGTTTAAAGGCATTTCCAGCTCAGAAAAGCATTTTTCAAGCGATTTCAACATTTCAGGTTGGACTCTGACTTTTCATGCAAAGTGCCCAATTCGGCCTAAAATGCCTTCAGGGGCATTCTTATGATGAGAAATGTCGTTTAAAGGCATTTCCAGCTCAGAAAAGCATTTTTCAAGCGATTTCAACATTTCAGGTTGACTCTGACTTTTCATGCAAAAGTGCCCAATTCGGCCTAAAATGCCTTCAGGGGCATTCTTATGATGAGAAATGTCGTTTAAAGGCATTTCCAGCTCAGAAAAGCATTTTTCAAGCGATTTCAACATTTCAGGTTGGACTCTGACTTTTCATGCAAAAGTGCCCAATTCGGCCTAAAATGCCTTCAGGGGCATTCTTATGATGAGAAATGTCGTTTAAAGGCATTTCCAGCTCAGAAAAGCATTTTTCAAGCGATTTCAACATTTCAGGTTTGATATTGACTTTTCATGCAAAAGTGCCCAATTCGGCCTAAAATGCCTTCAAGAGCATTCTTATGATGAAAAATGTCGTTTAAAGGCATTTCCAGCTCAGAAAAGCATTTTTCAAGCGATTTCAACATTTCAGGTTGGATTTTGACTTTTCATGCAAAAGTGCCCAATTCGGCCTAAAATGCCTTCAGGAGCATTCTTATGATGAGAAATGTCGTTTAAAGGCATTTCCCAGCTCAGAAAAGCATTTTTCAAGCGATTTTAAACATTTCAGGTTGGATTTTGACTTTTCATGCAAAAGTGCCCAATTCGGCCTAAAATGCCTTCAAGAGCATTCTTATGATGAGAAATGTCGTTTAAAGGCATTTCCAGCTCAGAAAAGCATTTTTTCAAGCGATTTTCAACATTTCAGGTTGGATTTTGACTTTTCATGCAAAACTGCCCAATTCGGCCTAAAATGCCTTCAGGAGCATTCTTATGATGAGAAATGTCGTTTAAAGGCATTTCCAGCTCAGAAAAGCATTTTTCAAGCGATTTCAACTTCAGGTTGGATTGTGACTTTTCATGCAAAAGTGCCCAATTCGGCCTAAAATGCCTTCAGGAGCATTCTTATGATGACAAATGTCCGTTTAAAGGCATTTACAGCTCAGAAAAGCATTTTTCAAGCGATTTCAACATTTCAGGTTGGATTGTGACTTTTCATGCAAAAGTGCCCAATTCGGCCTAAAATGCCTTCAGGGGCATTCTTATGATGAGAAATGTCGTTTAAAAGGCATTTCCAGCTCAAAAAAGCATTTTTCAAGCGATTTCAACATTTCAGGTTGGATTGTGACTTTTCATGCAAAAGTGCCCAATTCGGCCTAAAATGCCTTCAGGAGCATTCTTATGATGACAAATGTCGTTTAAAAGGCATTTACAGCTCAGAAAAGCATTTTTCAAGCGATTTCAACATTTCAGGTTGGATTGTGACTTTTCATGCAAAAGTGCCCAATTCGGCCTAAAATGCCTTCAGGGGCATTCTTATGATGAGAAATGTCGTTTAAAGGCATTTCCAGCTCAAAAAAGCATTTTTCAAGCGATTTCAACATTTCAGGTTGGACTCTGACTTTTCATGCAAAAGTGCCCAATTCGGCCTAAAATGCATTCAGAGGCATTCTAATGATAAGAAATTTCGTTTAAAAGGCATTTCCAGCTCAGAAAAGCATTTTCAAGCGATTTCAACATTTCAGGTTGGACTGTGACTTTTCATGCAAAAGTGCCCAATTCGGCCTAAAATGCCTTCAGGGGCATTCTTATGATGAGAAATGTCGTTTAAAAGGCATTTCCAGCTCAGAAAAGCATTTTTCAAGCGATTTCAACATTTCAGGTTGGACTGTGACTTTTCATGCAAAAGTGCCCAAGTCCGGCCTAAAATGCCTTCAAGAGCATTCTTATGATGAGAAATGTCGTTTAAAGGCATTTCCAGCTCAGAAAAGCATTTTTCAAGCGATTTCAACATTTCAGGTTGGATTTTGACTTTTCATGCAAAACTGCCCAATTCGGCCTAAAATGCCTTCAGGAGCATTCTTATGATGAGAAATGTCGTTTAAAAGGCATTTTCCAGCTCAGAAAAGCATTTTTCAAGCGATTTCAACATTTCAGGTTGGATTTTGACTTTTCATGCAAAACTGCCCAATTCGGCCTAAAATGCCTTCAGGGGCATTCTTATGATGAGAAATGTCGTTTAAAGGCATTTCCAGCTCAGAAAAGCATTTTTTCAAGCGATTTCAACATTTCAGGTTGGACTCTGACTTTTCATGCAAAAGTGCCCAATTCGGCCTAAAATGCCTTCAAGAGCATTCTTATGATGAGAAATGTCGTTTAAAGGCATTTCCAGCTCAGAAAAGCATTTTTCAAGCGATTTCAACATTTCAGGTTGGATTTTGACTTTTCATGCAAAACTGCCCAATTCGGCCTAAAATGCCTTCAGGAACATTCTTATGATGAGAAATGTCGTTTAAAGGCATTTCCAGCTCAGAAAAGCATTTTTCAAGCGATTTCAACATTTCAGGTTTGATATTGACTTTTCATGCAAAAGTGCCCAATTCGGCCTAAAATGCCTTCAAGAGCATTCTTATGATGAGAAATGTCGTTTAAAGGCATTTCCAGCTCAGAAAAGCATTTTTCAAGCGATTTCAACATTTCAGGTTGGACTCTGACTTTTCATGGAAAGTGCCCAATTCGGCCTAAAATGCCTTCAGGGGCATTCTTATGATGAGAAATGTCGTTTAAAGGCATTTCCCAGCTCAGAAAAGCATTTTTTCAAGCGATTTCAACATTTCAGGTTGGACTCTGACTTTTCATGCAAAAGTGCCCAATTCGGCCTAAAATGCCTTCAGGGGCATTCTTATGATGAGAAATGTCGTTTAAAGGCATTTCCAGCTCAGAAAAGCATTTTTCAAGCGATTTCAACATTTCAGGTTGGACTCTGACTTTTCATGCAAAAGTGCCCAATTCGGCCTAAAATGCCTTCAGGGGCATTCTTATGATGAGAAATGTCGTTTAAAGGCATTTCCAGCTCAGAAAAGCATTTTTCAAGCGAATTCAACATTTCAGGTTGGATTTTGACTTTTCATGCAAAAGTGCCCAATTCGGCCTAAAATGCCTTCAGGAGCATTCTTATGATGAGAAATGTCGTTTAAAAGGCATTTCCAGCTCAGAAAAGCATTTTTCAAGCGATTTTCAGGTTGGATTTTGACTTTTCATGCAAAAGTGCCCAATTCGGCCTAAAATGCCTTCAAGAGCATTCTTATGATGAGAAATGTCGTTTAAAGGCATTTCCAGCTCAGAAAAGCATTTTTCAAGCGATTTCAACATTTCAGGTTGGACTCTGACTTTTCATGCAAAAGTGCCCAATTCGGCCTAAAATGCCTTCAGGAGCATTCTTATGATGAGAAATGTCGTTTAAAGGCATTTCCAGCTCAGAAAAGCATTTTTCAAGCGATTTCAACATTTCAGGTTGGATTTTGACTTTTCATGCAAAACTGCCCAATTCGGCCTAAAATGCTTTCAGGAGCATTCTTATGATGAGAAATGTCGTTTAAAGGCATTTCCAGCTCAGAAATGCATTTTTCAAGCGATTTCAACATTTCAGGTTGGATTGTGACTTTTCATTCAAAAGTGCCCATTTCGGCCTAAAATGCCTTCAGGAGCATTCTTATGATGAGAAATGTCGTTTAAAGGCATTTCCAGCTCAGAAAAGCATTTTTCAAGCGATTTCAACATTTCAGGTTGGACTCTGACTTTTCATGCAAAAGTGCCCAATTCGGCCTAAAATGCATTCAGGGGCATTCTTATGATAAGAAATTTCGTTTTAAAGGCATTTCCAGCTCAGAAAAGCATTTTTCAAGCGATTTCAACATTTCAGGTTGGACTGTGACTTTTCATGCAAAAGTGCCCAATTCGGCCTAAAATGCCTTCAGGGGCATTCTTATGATGAGAAATGTCGTTTAAAGGCATTTCCAGCTCAGAAAAGCATTTTTCAAGCGATTTCAACATTTCAAGTTGGACTCTGACTTTTCATGCAAAAGTGCCCAATTCGGCCTAAAATGCCTTCAGGAGCGCATTCTTATGATGAGAAATGTCGTTTAAAGGCATTTCCAGCTCAGAAAAGCATTTTTCAAGCGATTTCAACATTTCAGGTTGGACTCTGACTTTTCATGCAAAAGTGCCCAATTCGGCCCTAAAATGCCTTCAGGGGCATTCTTATGATGAGAAATGTCGTTTAAAGGCATTTCCAGCTCAGAAAAGCATTTTTCAAGCGATTTCAACATTTCAGGTTGGACTCTGACTTTTCATGCAAAAGTGCCCAATTCGGCCTAAAATGCATTCAGGGGCATTCTTATGATAAGAAATTTCTTTTAAAGGCATTTCCAGCTCAGAAAATCATTTTTCAAGCTATTTCAACATTTCAGGTTGGACTGTGACTTTTCATGCAAAAGTGCCCAATTCGGCCTAAAATGCCTTCAGGGGCATTCTTATGATGAGAAATGTCGTTTAAAGCATTTCCAGCTCAGAAAAGCATTTTTCAAGCGATTTCAACATTTCAGGTTGGACTCTGACTTTTCATGCAAAGGGTGCCCAATTCGGCCTACAATGCCTTCAGAGGCATTCTTATGATGAGAAATGTCGTTTAAAGGCATTTCCAGCTCAGAAAAGCATTTTTCAAGCGATTTCAACATTTCAGGTTGGACTGTGACTTTTCATGCAAAGTGCCCAATTCGGCCTAAAATGCCTTCAGGGGCATTCTTATGATGAGAAATGTCGTTTAAAGGCATTTCCAGCTCAGAAAAGCATTTTTCAAGCGATTTCAACATTTCAGGTTGGACTCTGACTTTTCATGCAAAAGTGCCCAATTCGGCCTAAAATGCCTTCAGGGGCATTCTTATGATGAGAAATGTCGTTTAAAGGCATTTCCAGCTCAGAAAAGCATTTTTCAAGCGATTTCAACATTTCAGGTTGGACTCTGACTTTTCATGCAAAAGTGCCCAATTCGGCCTAAAATGCCTTCAGGGGCATTCTTATGATGAGAAATGTCGTTTAAAGGCATTTCCAGCTCAGAAAAGCATTTTTCAAGCGATTTCAACATTTCAGGTTGGACTCTGACTTTTCATGCAAAAGTGCCCAATTCGGCCCTAAAATGCATTCAGGGGCATTCTTATGATAAGAAATTTCTTTTAAAGGCATTTCCAGCTCAGAAAAGCATTTTTCAAGCGATTTCAACATTTCAGGTTGGACTGTGACTTTTCATGCAAAAGTGCCCAATTCGGCCTAAAATGCCTTCAGGGGCATTCTTATGATGAGAAATGTTGTTTAAAGGCATTTCCAGCTCAGAAAAGCATTTTTCAAGCGATTTCAACATTTCAGGTTGGACTGTGACTTTTCATGCAAAAGTGCCCAATTCGGCCTAAAATGCCTTCACGGGCATTCTTATGATGAGAAATGTCGTTTAAAGGCATTTCCAGCTCAGAAAAGCATTTTTCAAGCGATTTCAACATTTCAGGTTGGACTCTGACTTTTTATGCAAAAGTGCCCAATTCGGCCTAAAATGCCTTCAGGGGCATTCTTATGATGAGAAAGTCGTTTAAAGGCATTTCCAGCTCAGAAAAGCATTTTTCAAGCGATTTCAACATTTCAGGTTGGACTCTGACTTTTCATGCAAAAGTGCCCAATTCGGCCTAAAATGCCTGCAGGAGCATTCTTAAGATGAGAGATGTCGTTTTAAAGGCATTTCCAGCTCAGAAAAGCATTTTTCAAGCGATTTCAACATTTCAGGTTGGATTGTGACTTTTCATGCAAAAGTGCCCAATTCGGCCTAAAATGCCTTCAGGGGCATTCTTATGATGAGAAATGTCGTTTAAAGGCATTTCCAGCTCAGAAAAGCATTTTTCAAGCGATTTCAACATTTCAGGTTGGATATTGACTTTTCATGCAAAAGTGCCCAATTCGGCCTAAAATGCCTTCAGGAGCATTCTTATGATGAGAAATGTCGTTTAAAGGCATTTCCAGCTCAGAAAAGCATTTTTCAAGCGATTTCAACATTTCAGGTTGGACTGTGACTTTTCATGCAAAAGTGCCCAATTCGGCCCTAAAATGCCTTCAGGGGCATTCTTATGATGAGAAATGTCGTTTAAAGGCATTTCCAGCTCAGAAAGCATTTTTCAAGCGATTTCAACATTTCAGGTTGGACTGTGACTTTTCATGCAAAAGTGCCCAATTCGGCCTAAAATGCCTTCAGGGGCATTCTTATGATGAGAAATGTCGTTTAAAGGCATTTCTAGCTCAGAAAAGCATTTTTTCAAGCGATTTCAACATTTCAGGTTGGATATTGACTTTTCATGCAAAAGTGCCCAATTCGGCCCTAAAATGCCTTCAGGAGCATTCTTAGATGAGAAATGTCGTTAAAGACATTTCCAGCTCAGAAAAGCATTGTTTCAAGCGATTTCAACATTTCAGGTTTGATATTGACTTTTCATGCAAAAGTGGCCAATTCGGCCTAAAATGCATTCAAGAGCATTCTTATGATGAGAAATGTCGTTTAAAGGCATTTCCAGCTCAGAAAAGCATTTTCAAGCGATTTCACATTTCAGGTTGGATTGTGACTTTTCATGCAAAAGTGCCCAATTCGGCCTAAAATGCCTTCAGGAGCATTCTTATGATGAGAAATGTCGTTTAAAGGCATTTCCAGCTCAGAAAAGCATTTTTCAAGCGATTTCAACATTTCAGGTTGGATTGTGACTTTTCATGCAAAAGTGCCCAATTCGGCCTAAAATGCCTTCAGGGGCATTCTTATGATGAGAAATGTCGTTTAAAGGCATTTCCAGCTCAGAAAAGCATTTTTCAAGCGATTTCAACATTTCAGGTTGGTCTCTGACTTTTCATGCAAAAGTGCCCAATTCGGCCTAAAATGCATTCAGGGGCATTCTTATGATAAGAAATTTCGTTTAAAGGCATTTCCAGCTCAGAAAAGCATTTTTCAAGCGATTTCAACATTTCAGGTTGGACTATGACTTTTCATGCAAAAGTGCCCAATTCGGCCTAAAATGCCTTCAGGGGCATTCTTATGATGAGAAATGTCGTTTAAAGGCATTTCCAGCTCAGAAAAGCATTTTTCAAGCGATTTCAACACTTCAGGTTGGACTCTGACTTTTCATGCAAAAGTGCCCAATTCGGCCTAAAATGCCTTCAGGGCATTCTTATGATGAGAAATGTCGTTTAAAGGCATTTCCAGCTCAGAAAAGCATTTTTCAAGCGGATTTCAACATTTCAGGTTGGACTCTGACTTTTCATGCAAAAGTGCCCAATTCGGCCTAAAATGCCTTCAGGGGCATTCTTATGATGAGAAATGTCGTTTAAAGGCATTTCCAGCTCAGAAAAGCATTTTTCAAGCGATTCAACATTTCAGGTTGGACTCTGACTTTTCATGCAAAAGTGCCCAATTCGGCCTAAAATGCCTTCAGGGGCATTCTTATGATGAGAAATGTCGTTTAAAGGCATTTCCAGCTCAGAAAAGCATTTTTCAAGCGATTTCAACATTTCAGGTTGGATATTGACTTTTCATGCAAAAGTGCCCAATTCGGCCTAAAATGCCTTCAGGAGCATTCTTATGATGAGAAATGTCGTTTTAAAGGCATTTCCAGCTCAGAAAAGCATTTTTCAAGCGATTTCAACATTTCAGGTTGGATTGTGACTTTTCATGCAAAAGTGCCCAATTCGGCCTAAAATGCCTTCAGGGGCATTCTTATGATGAGAAATGTCGTTTAAAGGCATTTCCAGCTCAGAAAAGCATTTTTCAAGCGATTTCAACATTTCAGGTTGGTCTCTGACTTTTCATGCAAAAGTGCCCAATTCGGCCTAAAATGCATTCAGGGGCATTCTTATGATAAGAAATTTCGTTTTTTAAAGGCATTTCCAGCTCAGAAAAGCATTTTTCAAGCGATTTCAACATTTCAGGTTGGACTATGACTTTTCATGCAAAAGTGCCCAATTCGGCCTAAAATGCCTTCAGGAGCATTCTTATGATGAGAAATGTCGTTTAAAGGCATTTCCAGCTCAGAAAAGCATTTTTCAAGCGATTTCAACATTTCAGGTTGGACTGTGACTTTTCATGCAAAAGTGCCCAATTCGGCCTAAAATGCCTTCAGGGGCATTCTTATGATGAGAAATGTCGTTTAAAGGCATTTCCAGCTCAGAAAAGCATTTTTCAAGCGATTTCAACATTTCAGTTGGACTGTGACTTTTCATGCAAAAGTGCCCAATTTGGCCTAAAAGGCCTTCAGGGGCATTCTTATGATGAGAAATGTCGTATAAAGGCATTTCCAGCTCAGAAAAGCATTTTTCAAGCGATTTCAACATTTCAGGTTGGACTCTGACTTTTCATGCAAAAGTGCCCAATTCGGCCTCTAAAATGCCTTCAGGGGCATTCTTATGATGAGGAAATGTCGTTTAAAGGCATTTCCAGCTCAGAAAGCATTTTTCAAGCGATTTCAACATTTCAGGTTGGATATTGACTTTTCATGCAAAAGTGCCCAATTCGGCCTAAAATGCCTTCAGGAGCATTCTTATGATGAGAAATGTCGTTTTAAAGGCATTTCCAGCTCAGAAAAGCATTTTTCAAGCGATTTCAACATTTCAGGTTTGATATTGACTTTCCTGCAAAAGTGGCCAATTCGGCCTAAAATGCCTTCAAGAGCATTCTTATGATGAGAAATGTCGTTTAAAGGCATTTCCAGCTCAGAAAAGCATTTTTCAAGCGATTTCAACAATTTCAGGTTGGACTCTGACTTTTCATGCAAAAGTGCCCAATCGGCCTAAAATGCCTTCAGGGGCATTCTTATGATGAGAATGTCGTTTAAAGGCATTTCCAGCTCAGAAAAGCATTTTTCAAGCGATTTCAACATTTCAGGTTGGATTGTGACTTTTCATGCAAAAGTGCCCAATTCGGCCTAAAATGCCTGCAGGAGCATTCTTATGATGAGAGATGTCGTTTAAAGGCATTTCCAGCTCAGAAAAGCATTTTTCAAGCGATTTCAACATTTCAGGTTGGACTCTGACTTTTCATGCAAAAGTGCCCAATTCGGCCTAAAATGCATTCAGGGGCATTCTTATGATAAGAAATTTCGTTTAAAGGCATTTCCAGCTCAGAAAAGCATTTTTCAAGCGATTTCAACATTTCAGGTTGGACTGTGACTTTTCATGCAAAAGTGCCCAATTCGGCCTAAAATGCCTTCAGGGGCATTCTTATGATGAGAATGTCGTTTAAAGGCATTTCCAGCTCAGAAAAGCATTTTTCAAGCGATTTCAACATTTCAGGTTGGACTCTGACTTTTCATGCAAAAGTGCCCAATTCGGCCTAAAATGCCTTCAGGGGCATTCTGTATGATGAGAAATGTCGTTTAAAGGCATTTCCAGCTCAGAAAAGCATTTTTCAAGCGATTTCAACATTTCAGGTTGGACTCTGACTTTTCATGCAAAAGTGCCCAATTCGGCCTAAAATGCCTTCAGGGGCATTCTTATGATGAGAAATGTCGTTTAAAGGCATTTCCAGCTCAGAAAAGCATTTTTCAAGCGATTTCAACATTTCAGGTTGGACTCTGACTTTTCATGCAAAAGTGCCCAATTCGGCCTAAAATGCATTCAGGGCATTCTTATGATAAGAAATTTCTTTTAAAGGCATTTCCAGCTCAGAAAATCATTTTTCAAGCTATTTCAACATTTCAGGTTGGACTGTGACTTTTCATGCAAAAGTGCCCAATTCGGCCTAAAATGCCTTCAGGGGCATTCTTATGATGAGAAATGTCGTTTAAAAGCATTTCCAGCTCAGAAAAGCATTTTTCAAGCGATTTCAACATTTCAGGTTGGACTCTGACTTTTCATGCAAAGGGTGCCCAATTCGGCCTACAATGCCTTCAGAGGCATTCTTATGATGAGAAATGTCGTTTAAAGGCATTTCCAGCTCAGAAAAGCATTTTTCAAGCGATTTCAACATTTCAGGTTGGACTGTGACTTTTCATGCAAAAGTGCCCAATTCGGCCTAAAATGCCTTCAGGGGCATTCTTATGATGAGAAATGTCGTTTAAAGGCATTTCCAGCTCAGAAAAGCATTTTTCAAGCGATTTCAACATTTCAGGTTGGACTCTGACTTTTCATGCAAAAGTGCCCAATTCGGCCTAAAATGCCTTCAGGGGCATTCTTATGATGAGAAATGTCGTTTAAAGGCATTTCCAGCTCAGAAAAGCATTTTTCAAGCGATTTCAACATTTCAGGTTGGACTCTGACTTTTCATGCAAAAGTGCCCAATTCGGCCTAAAATGCCTTCAGGGGCATTCTTATGATGAGAAATGTCGTTTAAAGGCATTTCCAGCTCAGAAAAGCATTTTTCAAGCGATTTCAACATTTCAGGTTGGACTCTGACTTTTCATGCAAAAGTGCCCAATTCGGCCTAAAATGCATTCAGGGGCATTCTTATGATAAGAAATTTCTTTTAAAGGCATTTCCAGCTCAGAAAAGCATTTTTCAAGCGATTTCAACATTTCAGGTTGGACTGTGACTTTTCATGCAAAAGTGCCCAATTCGGCCTAAAATGCCTTCAGGGGCATTCTTATGATGAGAAATGTTGTTTAAAGGCATTTCCAGCTCAGAAAAGCATTTTTCAAGCGATTTCAACATTTCAGGTTGGACTGTGACTTTTCATGCAAAAGTGCCCAATTCGGCCTAAAATGCCTTCACGGGCATTCTTATGATGAGAAATGTCGTTTAAAGGCATTTCCAGCTCAGAAAAGCATTTTTCAAGCGATTTCAACATTTCAGGTTGGACTCTGACTTTTCATGCAAAAGTGCCCAATTCGGCCTAAAATGCATTCAGGGGCATTCTTATGATAAGAAATTTCGTTTAAAGGCATTTCCAGCTCAGAAAAGCATTTTTCAAGCGATTTCAACATTTCAGGTTGGACTGTGACTTTTCATGCAAAAGTGCCCAATTCGGCCTAAAATGCCTTCAGGGGCATTCTTATGATGAGAAATGTCGTTTAAAGGCATTTCCAGCTCAGAAAAGCATTTTTCAAGCGATTTCAACATTTCAGGTTGGACTCTGACTTTTCATGCAAAAGTGCCCAATTCGGCCTAAAATGCCTTCAGGGGCATTCTTATGATGAGAAATGTCGTTTAAAGGCATTTCCAGCTCAGAAAAGCATTTTTCAAGCGATTTCAACATTTCAGGTTGGACTCTGACTTTTCATGCAAAAGTGCCCAATTCGGCCTAAAATGCCTGCAGGAGCATTCTTATGATGAGAGATGTCGTTTAAAGGCATTTCCAGCTCAGAAAAGCATTTTTCAAGCGATTTCAACATTTCAGGTTGGATTGTGACTTTTCATGCAAAAGTGCCCAATTCGGCCTAAAATGCCTTCAGGGGCATTCTTATGATGAGAAATGTCGTTTAAAGGCATTTCCAGCTCAGAAAAGCATTTTTCAAGCGATTTCAACATTTCAGGGTTGATTTTGACTTTTCATGCAAAAGTGCCCAATTCGGCCTAAAATGCCTTCAAGAGCATTCTTATGATGAGAAATGTCGTTTAAAGGCATTTCCAGCTCAGAAAAGCATTTTTCAAGCGATTTCAAAATTTCAGGTTGGATTTTGACTTTTCATGCAAAAGTGCCCAATTCGGCCTAAAATGCCTTCAGGAGCATTCTTATGATGAGAAATGTCGTTTAAAGGCATTTCCAGCTCAGAAAAGCATTTTTTAAGCGATTTCAACATTTCAGGTTGGATTGTGACTTTTCATGCAAAAGTGCCCAATTCGGCCTAAAATGCCTTCAGGAGCATTCTTATGATGAGAAATGTCGTTTAAAGGCATTTCCAGCTCAGAAAAGCATTTTTCAAGCGATTTCAACATTTCAGGTTGGATTGTGACTTTTCATGCAAAAGTGCCCAATTCGGCCTAAAATGCCTTCAGGGGCATTCTTATGATGAGAAATATCGTTTAAAGGCATTTCCAGCTCAGAACAGCATTTTTCAAGCGATTTCAACATTTCAGGTTGGACTCTGACTTTTCATGCAAAAGTGCCCAATTCGGCCTATAATGCATTCAGGGGCATTCTTATGATAAGAAATTTCGTTTAAAGGCATTTCCAGCTCAGAAAAGCATTTTTCAAGCGATTTCAACATTTCAGGTTGGACTGTGACTTTTCATGCAAAAGTGCCCAATTCGGCCTAAAATGCCTTCAGGGGCATTCTTATGATGAGAAATGTCGTTTAAAGGCATTTCCAGCTCAGAAAAGCATTTTTCAAGCGATTTCAACATTTCAGGTTGGACTCTGACTTTTCATGCAAAAGTGCCCAATTCGGCCTAAAATGCCTTCAGGGGCATTCTTATGATGAGAAATGTCGTTTAAAGGCATTTCCAGCTCAGAAAAGCATTTTTCAAGCGATTTCAACATTTCAGGTTGGACTCTGACTTTTCATGCAAAAGTGCCCAATTCGGCCTAAAATGCCTTCAGGGGCATTCTTATGATTAGAAATGTCGTTTAAAGGCATTTCCAGCTCAGAAAAGCATTTTTCAAGCGATTTCAACATTTCAGGTTGGACTCTGACTTTTCATGCAAAAGTGCCCAATTCGGCCTAAAATGCATTCAGGGGCATTCTTATGATAAGAAATTTCTTTTAAAGGCATTTCCAGCTCAGAAAAGCATTTTTCAAGCGATTTCAACATTTCAGGTTGGACTGTGACTTTTCATGCAAAAGTGCCCAATTCGGCCTAAAATGCCTTCAGGGGCATTCTTATGATGAGAAATGTCGTTTAAAGGCATTTCCAGCTCAGAAAAGCATTTTTCAAGCGATTTCAACATTTCAGGTTGGACTGTGACTTTTCATGCAAAAGTGCCCAATTCGGCCTAAAATGCCTTCAGGGGCATTCTTATGATGAGAAATGTCGTTTAAAGGCATTTCCAGCTCAGAAAAGCATTTTTCAATCGATTTCAACATTTCAGGTTGGACTCTGACTTTTCATGCAAAAGTGCCCAATTCGGCCTAAAATGCCTTCAGGGGCATTCTTATGATGAGAAATGTCGTTTAAAGGCATTTCCAGCTCAGAAAAGCATTTTTCAAGCGATTTCAACATTTCAGGTTGGACTCTGACTTTTCATGCAAAAGTGCCCAATTCGGCCTAAAATGCCTTCAGGGGCATTCTTATGATGAGAAATGTCGTTTAAAGGCATTTCCAGCTCAGAAAAGCATTTTTCAAGCGATTTCAACATTTCAGGTTGGATATTGACTTTTCATGCAAAAGTGCCCAATTCGGCCTAAAATGCCTTCAGGAGCATTCTTATGATGAGAAATGTCGTTTAAAGGCATTTCCAGCTCAGAAAAGCATTTTTCAAGCGATTTCAACATTTCAGGTTGGACTGTGACTTTTCATGCAAAAGTGCCCAATTCGGCCTAAAATGCCTTCAGGGGCATTCTTATGATGAGAAATGTCGTTTAAAGGCATTTCCAGCTCAGAAAAGCATTTTTCAAGCGATTTCAACATTTCAGGTTGGACTCTGACTTTTCATGCAAAAGTGCCCAATTCGGCCTAAAATGCTTTCAGGGGCATTCTTATGATGAGAAATGTCGTTTAAAGGCATTTCCAGCTCAGAAAAGCATTTGTCAAGCGATTTCAACATTTCAGGTTGGACTCTGACTTTTCATGCAAAAGTGCCCAATTCGGCCTAAAATGCCTGCAGGAGCATTCTTATGATGAGAGACAGGGCCGGCCCTGGCCAATTTGCTGCCCTAGGCAAGATTTCACCTGGTGCCCTTTAGAATCACAGAATCATAATTGTGTTCCAATAATTTTGTTCATAAACTTAAATAAATATTCTGTAAACACACACATGCACACATACACACAATACCCTGTTACTCAGGCATTTGATCTTGACATTGTTAAAATCTTGTCTTTTTTACACTGTACATTTAACTTAAAATATTTAATGTTTGTACAAGAAAACAGCTCTTATAAATGAATTATTAGTAGCATGTTGTAGTGTCGCGGGAGATTGTGCTCATTGTTAAATAGCTTTGTGGCTATACTGCATTGAAGCGGCAGTTTAAAATATAAACCCAGAATTCAGCCAACGTCAAGAACAAAAAAAAAAAACAATAAGGCCGAGAAGCGGGATTTAAATTACGTTACACGGACCATGGTTTAAATTTCAATGTTTCTGGACAAAAATACCAACTTTGTCTGGTATTAATAAGCTGCACATTGGAGTGCTGGCTGCTCCCCGCAGTGCTGAAGACGCGTGATGGTACATATACACAGATATTTACGTGCAATCTATTGGAAAGCGGAGGAGTCATTAATTGGGTTAGTAAAATAACGAAATAACAGCTTTTAAATAGAAGAAAAAAGTTTTTTTGTAAAGAGATATTTTTTTAAAGTTTAAAAGTGCAGAACTCTTCTCAATGGGAAGAAAGCTATACTTTTCCCCTTACGTGCAACCTATCGGAAAGCGCAGATGAGTTAGTTGGGTTAGTAAAATAATGAAATTATAGATTTAAGTACAAAATAGTATTTATATAAAGAGAAATATTAAAATAAAAAAGTGCTGAACTCTTCTAAAGTGGAAGTAATAAAGTAAAATAACGAATAATAATTATATAATAACGAATAATAGTTTCCAATAGGTTGCACGTAAATATCTGTGCTGCCACCAGTACTCCGTCCGAGCGCGTCTTCAGCACCGCGGCCAGCACTCCAATGCGCAGCTTATTAATACCAAACAAAGTGAACAAGTTGGTATTTCTTTGCAGAAACATTGAAATTTAAACATGGTCTGTGTAACATTATGTAAATTCCGCGTCTCTGTCTGATTGTTGTTTCCGTTTTCTTGTTCTTGACGTTGGCTGATTTCTGGGTTTATATTTTAAACTGCCGCTTCAGTGCAGTATAGCCACAGAGCTATTTAACAGCATGATCTTCCGAGATACTATGCTACTAATAATTCATTAATAACTGCTGTTTTCTTGTGCAAAATTAAACATTTATAGTTAAATGTTTATATACATATATTAAAAAAATATATAATTTTGGCGCACGGACGCCCCAAGGGGTCGGCGGCGCCCTTAGCATTTGCCTATTCCGCCTATGCCCAGGGCCGGCCCTGATGAGAGATGTCGTTTAAAGGCATTTCCAGCTCAGAAAAGCATTTTTCAAGCGATTTCAACATTTCAGGTTGGATTGTGACTTTTCATGCAAAAGTGCCCAATTCGGCCTAAAATGCCTTCAGGGGCATTCTTATGATGAGAAATGTCGTTTAAAGGCATTTCCAGCTCAGAAAAGCATTTTTCAAGCGATTTCAACATTTCAGGGTTGATTTTGACTTTTCATGCAAAAGTGCCCAATTCGGCCTAAAATGCCTTCAAGAGCATTCTTATGATGAGAAATGTCGTTTAAAGGCATTTCCAGCTCAGAAAAGCATTTTTCAAGCGATTTCAACATTTCAGTTGGATTTTGACTTTTCATGCAAAAGTGCCCAATTCGGCCTAAAATGCCTTCAGGAGCATTCTTATGATGAGAAATGTCGTTTAAAGGCATTTCCAGCTCAGAAAAGCATTTTTTAAGCGATTTCAACATTTCAGGTTGGATTGTGACTTTTCATGCAAAAGTGCCCAATTCGGCCTAAAATGCCTTCAGGAGCATTCTTATGATGAGAAATGTCGTTTAAAGGCATTTCCAGCTCAGAAAAGCATTTTTCAAGCGATTTCAACATTTCAGGTTGGATTGTGACTTTTCATGCAAAAGTGCCCAATTCGGCCTAAAATGCCTTCAGGGGCATTCTTATGATGAGAAATATCGTTTAAAGGCATTTCCAGCTCAGAACAGCATTTTTCAAGCGATTTCAACATTTCAGGTTGGACTCTGACTTTTCATGCAAAAGTGCCCAATTCGGCCTATAATGCATTCAGGGGCATTCTTATGATAAGAAATTTCGTTTAAAGGCATTTCCAGCTCAGAAAAGCATTTTTCAAGCGATTTCAACATTTCAGGTTGGACTGTGACTTTTCATGCAAAAGTGCCCAATTCGGCCTAAAATGCCTTCAGGGGCATTCTTATGATGAGAAATGTCGTTTAAAGGCATTTCCAGCTCAGAAAAGCATTTTTCAAGTGATTTCAACATTTCAGGTTGGACTCTGACTTTTTCATGCAAAAGTGCCCAATTCGGCCTAAAATGCCTTCAGGGGCATTCTTATGATGAGAAATGTCGTTTAAAGGCATTTCCAGCTCAGAAAAGCATTTTTCAAGCGATTTCAACATTTCAGGTTGGACTCTGACTTTTCATGCAAAAGTGCCCAATTCGGCCTAAAATGCCTTCAGGGGCATTCTATGATTAGAAATGTCGTTTAAAGGCATTTCCAGCTCAGAAAAGCATTTTCAAGCGATTTCAACATTTCAGGTTGGACTCTGACTTTTCATGCAAAAGTGCCCAATTCGGCCTAAAATGCATTCAGGGGCATTCTTATGATAAGAAATTTCTTTTAAAGGCATTTCCAGCTCAGAAAAGCATTTTTCAAGCGATTTCAACATTTCAGGTTGGACTGTGACTTTTCATGCAAAAGTGCCCAATTCGGCCTAAAATGCCTTCAGGGGCATTCTTATGATGAGAAATGTCGTTTAAAGGCATTTCCAGCTCAGAAAAGCATTTTTCAAGCGATTTCAACATTTCAGGTTGGACTGTGACTTTTCATGCAAAAGTGCCCAATTCGGCCTTAAATGCCTTCAGGGGCATTCTTATGATGAGAAATGTCGTTTAAAGGCATTTCCAGCTCAGAAAAGCATTTTTTCAATCGATTTCAACATTTCAGGTTGGACTCTGACTTTTCATGCAAAAGTGCCCAATTCGGCCTAAAATGCCTTCAGGGGCATTCTTATGATGAGAAATGTCGTTTAAAGGCATTTCCAGCTCAGAAAAGCATTTTTCAAGCGATTTCAACATTTCAGGTTGGATATTGACTTTTCATGCAAAAGTGCCCAATTCGGCCTAAAATGCCTTCAGGAGCATTCTTATGATGAGAAATGTCGTTTAAAGGCATTTCCAGCTCAGAAAAGCATTTTTCAAGCGATTTCAACATTTCAGGTTTGATATTGACTTTTCATGCAAAAGTGGCCAATTCGGCCTAAAATGCCTTCAAGAGGCATTCTTATGATGAGAAATGTCGTTTAAAGGCATTTCCAGCTCAGAAAAGCATTTTTCAAGCGATTTCAACATTTCAGGTTGGATTGTGACTTTTCATGCAAAAGTGCCCAATTCGGCCTAAAATGCCTTCAGGAGCATTCTTATGATAAGAAATTTCGTTTAAAGGCATTTCCAGCTCAGAAAAGCATTTTTCAAGCGATTTCAACATTTCAGGTTGGACTGTGACTTTTCATGCAAAAGTGCCCAATTCGGCCTAAAATGCCTTCAGGGGCATTCTTATGATGAGAAATGTCGTTTAAAGGCATTTCCAGCTCAGAAAAGCATTTTTCAAGCGATTTCAACATTTCAGGTTGGACTCTGACTTTTCATGCAAAAGTGCCCAATTCGGCCTAAAATGCCTTCAGGGGCATTCTTATGATGAGAAATGTCGTTTAAAGGCATTTCCAGCTCAGAAAAGCATTTTTCAAGCGATTTCAACATTTCAGGTTGGACTCTGACTTTTCATGCAAAAGTGCCCAATTCGGCCTAAAATGCCTGCAGGAGCATTCTTATGATGAGAGATGTCGTTTAAAGGCATTTCCAGCTCAGAAAAGCATTTTTTCAAGCGATTTCAACATTTCAGGTTGGATTGTGACTTTTCATGCAAAAGTGCCCAATTCGGCCTAAAATGCCTTCAGGGGCATTCTTATGATGAGAATGTCGTTTAAAGGCATTTCCAGCTCAGAAAAGCATTTTTCAAGCGATTTCAACATTTCAGGTTGGACTGTGACTTTTCATGCAAAAGTGCCCAATTCGGCCTAAAATGCCTTCAGGAGCATTCTTATGATGAGAAATGTCGTTTAAAGGCATTTCCAGCTCAGAAAAGCATTTTTCAAGCGATTTCAACATTTCAGGTTGGACTGTGACTTTTCATGCAAAAGTGCCCAATTCGGCCTAAAATGCCTTCAGGGGCATTCTTATGATGAGAAATGTCGTTTAAAGGCATTTCCAGCTCAGAAAAGCATTTTTCAAGCGATTTCAACATTTCAGGTTGGACTGTGACTTTTCATGCAAAAGTGCCCAATTCGGCCTAAAATGCCTTCAGGGGCATTCTTATGATGAGAAATGTCGTTTAAAGGCATTTCTAGCTCAGAAAAGCATTTTTCAAGCGATTTCAACATTTCAGGTTGGATATTGACTTTTCATGCAAAAGTGCCCAATTCGGCCTAAAATGCCTTCAGGAGCATTCTTATGATGAGAAATGTCGTTTAAAGGCATTTCCAGCTCAGAAAAGCATTTTTCAAGCGATTTCAACATTTCAGGTTTGATATTGACTTTTCATGCAAAAGTGGCCAATTCGGCCTAAAATGCCTTCAAGAGCATTCTTATGATGAGAAATGTCGTTTAAAGGCATTTCCAGCTCAGAAAAGCATTTTTCAAGCGATTTCAACATTTCAGGTTGGATTGTGACTTTTCATGCAAAAGTGCCCAATTCGGCCTAAAATGCCTTCAGGAGCATTCTTATGATGAGAAATGTCGTTTAAAGGCATTTCCAGCTCAGAAAAGCATTTTTCAAGCGATTTCAACATTTCAGGTTGGACTCTGACTTTTCATGCAAAAGTGCCCAATTCGGCCTAAAATGCCTGCAGGAGCATTCTTATGATGAGAGATGTCGTTTAAAGGCATTTCCAGCTCAGAAAAGCATTTTTCAAGCGATTTCAACATTTCAGGTTGGATTGTGACTTTTCATGCAAAAGTGCCCAATTCGGCCTAAAATGCCTTCAGGGGCATTCTTATGATGAGAAATGTCGTTTAAAGGCATTTCCAGCTCAGAAAAGCATTTTTCAAGCGATTTCAACATTTCAGGGTTGATTTTGACTTTTCATGCAAAAGTGCCAAATTCGGCCTAAAATGCCTTCAAGAGCATTCTTATGATGAGAAATGTCGTTTAAAGGCATTTCCAGCTCAGAAAAGCATTTTTCAAGCGATTTCAACATTTCAGGTTGGATTTTGACTTTTCATGCAAAAGTGCCCAATTCGGCCTAAAATGCCTTCAGGAGCATTCTTATGATGAGAAATGTCGTTTAAAGGCATTTCCAGCTCAGAAAAGCATTTTTTAAGCGATTTCAACATTTCAGGTTGGATTGTGACTTTTCATGCAAAAGTGCCCAATTCGGCCTAAAATGCCTTCCGGAGCATTCTTATGATGAGAAATGTCGTTTAAAGGCATTTCCAGCTCAGAAAAGCATTTTTCAAGCGATTTCAACATTTCAGGTTGGATTGTGACTTTTCATGCAAAAGTGCCCAATTCGGCCTAAAATGCCTTCAGGGGCATTCTTATGATGAGAAATATCGTTTAAAGGCATTTCCAGCTCAGAACAGCATTTTTCAAGCGATTTCAACATTTCAGGTTGGACTCTGACTTTTCATGCAAAAGTGCCCAATTCGGCCTATAATGCATTCAGGGGCATTCTTATGATAAGAAATTTCGTTTAAAGGCATTTCCAGCTCAGAAAAGCATTTTTCAAGCGATTTCAACATTTCAGGTTGGACTGTGACTTTTCATGCAAAAGTGCCCAATTCGGCCTAAAATGCCTTCAGGGGCATTCTTATGATGAGAAATGTCGTTTAAAGGCATTTCCAGCTCAGAAAAGCATTTTTCAAGCGATTTCAACATTTCAGGTTGGACTCTGACTTTTCATGCAAAAGTGCCCAATTCGGCCTAAAATGCCTTCAGGGGCATTCTTATGATGAGAAATGTCGTTTAAAGGCATTTCCAGCTCAGAAATGCATTTTTCAAGCGATTTCAACATTTCAGGTTGGACTCTGACTTTTCATGCAAAAGTGCCCAATTCGGCCTAAAATGCCTTCAGGGGCATTCTTATGATTAGAAATGTCGTTTAAAGGCATTTCCAGCTCAGAAAAGCATTTTTCAAGCGATTTCAACATTTCAGGTTGGACTCTGACTTTTCATGCAAAAGTGCCCAATTCGGCCTAAAATGCATTCAGGGGCATTCTTATGATAAGAAATTTCTTTTAAAGGCATTTCCAGCTCAGAAAAGCATTTTTCAAGCGATTTCAACATTTCAGGTTGGACTGTGACTTTTCATGCAAAAGTGCCCAATTCGGCCTAAAATGCCTTCAGGGGCATTCTTATGATGAGAAATGTCGTTTAAAGGCATTTCCAGCTCAGAAAAGCATTTTTCAAGCGATTTCAACATTTCAGGTTGGACTCTGACTTTTCATGCAAAAGTGCCCAATTCGGCCTAAAATGCCTTCAGGGGCATTCTTATGATGAGAAATGTCGTTTAAAGGCATTTCCAGCTCAGAAAAGCATTTTTCAAGCGATTTCAACATTTCAGGTTGGATATTGACTTTTCATGCAAAAGTGCCCAATTCGGCCTAAAATGCCTTCAGGAGCATTCTTATGATGAGAAATGTCGTTTAAAGGCATTTCCAGCTCAGAAAAGCATTTTTCAAGCGATTTCAACATTTCAGGTTGGACTCTGACTTTTCATGCAAAAGTGCCCAATTCGGCCTAAAATGCCTTCAGGGGCATTCTTATGATGAGAAATGTCGTTTAAAAGCATTTCCAGCTCAGAAAAGCATTTTTCAAGCGATTTCAACATTTCAGGTTGGACTGTGACTTTTCATGCAAAAGTGCCCAATTCGGCCTAAAATGCCTTCAGGGGCATTCTTATGATGAGAAATGTCGTTTAAAGGCATTTCTAGCTCAGAAAAGCATTTTTCAAGCGATTTCAACATTTCAGGTTGGATATTGACTTTTCATGCAAAAGTGCCCAATTCGGCCTAAAATGCCTTCAGGAGCATTCTTATGATGAGAAATGTCGTTTAAAGGCATTTCCAGCTCAGAAAAGCATTTTTCAAGCGATTTCAACATTTCAGGTTTGATATTGACTTTTCATGCAAAAGTGGCCAATTCGGCCTAAAATGCCTTCAAGAGCATTCTTATGATGAGAAATGTCGTTTAAAGCAACACTAAAGAACTCTGGCTCTTTGCTCCCCCTACAGGTTAGAAGCGTAATTGTTCATTACCACTGTCATAAATACTGAGGCATAGCTGGCTCTGATTGGATTGTAGGTCTGCCGTAAAGCAAGTTTTTGTAGTATTCACTCGGACGACAGGACCACTACCCGACGTTTGGAAACTTCTTTAGTGCGGTTTTGGTCGATAGAGGGCTGCAAAGCGAATGTGAAAGTGCTGTTCACCCTGTTTAGAGTGGATGAACGACTGAAACTGTTTTGGAAGCGTTATTTTAAGGTAAAAAAAACTCTTTGGTGTTGCTTTAAAGGCATTTCCAGCTCAGAAAAGCATTTTTCAAGCGATTTCAACATTTCAGGTTGGATTGTGACTTTTCATGCAAAAGTGCCCAATTCGGCCTAAAATGCCTTCAGGAGCATTCTTATGATGAGAAATGTCGTTTAAAGGCATTTCCAGCTCAGAAAAGCATTTTTCAAGCGATTTCAACATTTCAGGTTGGATTGTGACTTTTCATGCAAAAGTGCCCAATTCGGCCTAAAATGCCTTCAGGGGCATTCTTATGATGAGAAATGTCGTTTAAAGGCATTTCCAGCTCAGAAAAGCATTTTTCAAGCGATTTCAACATTTCAGGTTGGTCTCTGACTTTTCATGCAAAAGTGCCCAATTCGGCCTAAAATGCATTCAGGGGCATTCTTATGATAAGAAATTTCGTTTAAAGGCATTTCCAGCTCAGAAAAGCATTTTTCAAGCGATTTCAACATTTCAGGTTGGACTATGACTTTTCATGCAAAAGTGCCCAATTCGGCCTAAAATGCCTTCAGGGGCATTCTTATGATGAGAAATGTCGTTTAAAGGCATTTCCAGCTCAGAAAAGCATTTTTCAAGCGATTTCAACATTTCAGGTTGGACTCTGACTTTTCATGCAAAAGTGCCCAATTCGGCCTAAAATGCCTTCAGGGGCATTCTTATGATGAGAAATGTCGTTTAAAGGCATTTCCAGCTCAGAAAAGCATTTTTCAAGCGATTTCAACATTTCAGGTTGGATTGTGACTTTTCATGCAAAAGTGCCCAATTCGGCCTAAAATGCCTTCAGGAGCATTCTTATGATGAGAAATGTCGTTTAAAGGCATTTCCAGCTCAGAAAAGCATTTTTCAAGCGATTTCAACATTTCAGGTTGGACTCTGACTTTTCATGCAAAAGTGCCCAATTCGGCCTAAAATGCCTTCAGGGGCATTCTTATGATGAGAAATGTCGTTTAAAGGCATTTCCAGCTCAGAAAAGCATTTTTCAAGCGATTTCAACATTTCAGGTTGGATATTGACTTTTCATGCAAAAGTGCCCAATTCGGCCTAAAATGCCTTCAGGAGCATTCTTATGATGAGAAATGTCGTTTAAAGGCATTTCCAGCTCAGAAAAGCATTTTTCAAGCGATTTCAACATTTCAGGTTTGATATTGACTTTCCTGCAAAAGTGGCCAATTCGGCCTAAAATGCCTTCAAGAGCCTTCTTATGATGAGAAATGTCGTTTAAAGGCATTTCCAGCTCAGAAAAGCATTTTTCAAGCGATTTCAACATTTCAGGTTGGACTCTGACTTTTCATGCAAAAGTGCCCAATTCGGCCTAAAATGCCTTCAGGGGCATTCTTATGATGAGAAATGTCGTTTAAAGGCATTTCCAGCTCAGAAAAGCATTTTTCAAGCGATTTCAACATTTCAGGTTGGATATTGACTTTTCATGCAAAAGTGCCCAATTCGGCCTAAAATGCCTTCAGGAGCATTCTTATGATGAGAAATGTCGTTTAAAGGCATTTCCAGCTCAGAAAAGCATTTTTCAAGCGATTTCAACATTTCAGGTTTGATATTGACTTTCCTGCAAAAGTGGCCAATTCGGCCTAAAATGCCTTCAAGAGCATTCTTATGATGAGAAATGTCGTTTAAAGGCATTTCCAGCTCAGAAAAGCATTTTTCAAGCGATTTCAACATTTCAGGTTGGATTGTGACTTTTCATGCAAAAGTGCCCAATTCGGCCTAAAATGCCTTCAGGAGCATTCTTATGATGAGAAATGTCGTTTAAAGGCATTTCCAGCTCAGAAAAGCATTTTTCAAGCGATTTAAACATTTCAGGTTGGACTCTGACTTTTCATGCAAAAGTGCCCAATTCGGCCTAAAATGCCTTCAGGGGCATTCTTATGATGAGAAATGTCGTTTAAAGGCATTTCCAGCTCAGAAAAGCATTTTTCAAGCGATTTCAACATTTCAGGTTGGATATTGACTTTTCATGCAAAAGTGCCCAATTCGGCCTAAAATGCCTTCAGGAGCATTCTTATGATGAGAAATGTCGTTTAAAGGCATTTCCAGCTCAGAAAAGCATTTTTCAAGCGATTTCAACATTTCAGGTTTGATATTGACTTTCCTGCAAAAGTGGCCAATTCGGCCTAAAATGCCTTCAAGAGCATTCTTATGATGAGAAATGTCGTTTAAAGGCATTTCCAGCTCAGAAAAGCATTTTTCAAGCGATTTCAACATTTCAGGTTGGACTCTGACTTTTCATGCAAAAGTGCCCAATTCGGCCTAAAATGCCTTCAGGGGCATTCTTATGATGAGAAATGTCGTTTAAAGGCATTTCCAGCTCAGAAAAGCATTTTTCAAGCGATTTCAACATTTCAGGTTGGATTGTGACTTTTCATGCAAAAGTGCCCAATTCGGCCTAAAATGCCTGCAGGAGCATTCTTATGATGAGAGATGTCGTTTAAAGGCATTTCCAGCTCAGAAAAGCATTTTTCAAGCGATTTCAACATTTCAGGTTGGACTCTGACTTTTCATGCAAAAGTGCCCAATTCGGCCTAAAATGCATTCAGGGGCATTCTTATGATAAGAAATTTCGTTTAAAGGCATTTCCAGCTCAGAAAAGCATTTTTCAAGCGATTTCAACATTTCAGGTTGGACTGTGACTTTTCATGCAAAAGTGCCCAATTCGGCCTAAAATGCCTTCAGGGGCATTCTTATGATGAGAAATGTCGTTTAAAGGCATTTCCAGCTCAGAAAAGCATTTTTCAAGCGATTTCAACATTTCAGGTTGGACTCTGACTTTTCATGCAAAAGTGCCCAATTCGGCCTAAAATGCCTTCAGGGGCATTCTTATGATGAGAAATGTCGTTTAAAGGCATTTCCAGCTCAGAAAAGCATTTTTCAAGCGATTTCAACATTTCAGGTTGGACTCTGACTTTTCATGCAAAAGTGCCCAATTCGGCCTAAAATGCATTCAGGGGCATTCTTATGATAAGAAATTTCTTTTAAAGGCATTTCCAGCTCAGAAAATCATTTTTCAAGCTATTTCAACATTTCAGGTTGGACTGTGACTTTTCATGCAAAAGTGCCCAATTCGGCCTAAAATGCCTTCAGGGGCATTCTTATGATGAGAAATGTCGTTTAAAAGCATTTCCAGCTCAGAAAAGCATTTTTCAAGCGATTTCAACATTTCAGGTTGGACTCTGACTTTTCATGCAAAGGGTGCCCAATTCGGCCTACAATGCCTTCAGAGGCATTCTTATGATGAGAAATGTCGTTTAAAGGCATTTCCAGCTCAGAAAAGCATTTTTCAAGCGATTTCAACATTTCAGGTTGGACTCTGACTTTTCATGCAAAAGTGCCCAATTCGGCCTAAAATGCCTTCAGGGGCATTCTTATGATGAGAAATGTCGTTTAAAGGCATTTCCAGCTCAGAAAAGCATTTTTCAAGCGATTTCAACATTTCAGGTTGGACTCTGACTTTTCATGCAAAAGTGCCCAATTCGGCCTAAAATGCCTTCAGGGGCATTCTTATGATGAGAAATGTCGTTTAAAGGCATTTCCAGCTCAGAAAAGCATTTTTCAAGCGATTTCAACATTTCAGGTTGGACTCTGACTTTTCATGCAAAAGTGCCCAATTCGGCCTAAAATGCCTTCAGGGGCATTCTTATGATGAGAAATGTCGTTTAAAGGCATTTCCAGCTCAGAAAAGCATTTTTCAAGCGATTTCAACATTTCAGGTTGGACTCTGACTTTTCATGCAAAAGTGCCCAATTCGGCCTAAAATGCATTCAGGGGCATTCTTATGATAAGAAATTTCTTTTAAAGGCATTTCCAGCTCAGAAAAGCATTTTTCAAGCGATTTCAACATTTCAGGTTGGACTGTGACTTTTCATGCAAAAGTGCCCAATTCGGCCTAAAATGCCTTCAGGGGCATTCTTATGATGAGAAATGTTGTTTAAAGGCATTTCCAGCTCAGAAAAGCATTTTTCAAGCGATTTCAACATTTCAGGTTGGACTGTGACTTTTCATGCAAAAGTGCCCAATTCGGCCTAAAATGCCTTCACGGGCATTCTTATGATGAGAAATGTCGTTTAAAGGCATTTCCAGCTCAGAAAAGCATTTTTCAAGCGATTTCAACATTTCAGGTTGGACTCTGACTTTTCATGCAAAAGTGCCCAATTCGGCCTAAAATGCATTCAGGGGCATTCTTATGATAAGAAATTTCGTTTAAAGGCATTTCCAGCTCAGAAAAGCATTTTTCAAGCGATTTCAACATTTCAGGTTGGACTGTGACTTTTCATGCAAAAGTGCCCAATTCGGCCTAAAATGCCTTCAGGGGCATTCTTATGATGAGAAATGTCGTTTAAAGGCATTTCCAGCTCAGAAAAGCATTTTTCAAGCGATTTCAACATTTCAGGTTGGACTCTGACTTTTCATGCAAAAGTGCCCAATTCGGCCTAAAATGCCTTCAGGGGCATTCTTATGATGAGAAATGTCGTTTAAAGGCATTTCCAGCTCAGAAAAGCATTTTTCAAGCGATTTCAACATTTCAGGTTGGACTCTGACTTTTCATGCAAAAGTGCCCAATTCGGCCTAAAATGCCTGCAGGAGCATTCTTATGATGAGAGATGTCGTTTAAAGGCATTTCCAGCTCAGAAAAGCATTTTTCAAGCGATTTCAACATTTCAGGTTGGATTGTGACTTTTCATGCAAAAGTGCCCAATTCGGCCTAAAATGCCTTCAGGGGCATTCTTATGATGAGAAATGTCGTTTAAAGGCATTTCCAGCTCAGAAAAGCATTTTTCAAGCGATTTCAACATTTCAGGGTTGATTTTGACTTTTCATGCAAAAGTGCCCAATTCGGCCTAAAATGCCTTCAAGAGCATTCTTATGATGAGAAATGTCGTTTAAAGGCATTTCCAGCTCAGAAAAGCATTTTTCAAGCGATTTCAACATTTCAGGTTGGATTTTGACTTTTCATGCAAAAGTGCCCAATTCGGCCTAAAATGCCTTCAGGAGCATTCTTATGATGAGAAATGTCGTTTAAAGGCATTTCCAGCTCAGAAAAGCATTTTTTAAGCGATTTCAACATTTCAGGTTGGATTGTGACTTTTCATGCAAAAGTGCCCAATTCGGCCTAAAATGCCTTCAGGAGCATTCTTATGATGAGAAATGTCGTTTAAAGGCATTTCCAGCTCAGAAAAGCATTTTTCAAGCGATTTCAACATTTCAGGTTGGATTGTGACTTTTCATGCAAAAGTGCCCAATTCGGCCTAAAATGCCTTCAGGGGCATTCTTATGATGAGAAATATCGTTTAAAGGCATTTCCAGCTCAGAACAGCATTTTTCAAGCGATTTCAACATTTCAGGTTGGACTCTGACTTTTCATGCAAAAGTGCCCAATTCGGCCTATAATGCATTCAGGGGCATTCTTATGATAAGAAATTTCGTTTAAAGGCATTTCCAGCTCAGAAAAGCATTTTTCAAGCGATTTCAACATTTCAGGTTGGACTGTGACTTTTCATGCAAAAGTGCCCAATTCGGCCTAAAATGCCTTCAGGGGCATTCTTATGATGAGAAATGTCGTTTAAAGGCATTTCCAGCTCAGAAAAGCATTTTTCAAGCGATTTCAACATTTCAGGTTGGACTCTGACTTTTCATGCAAAAGTGCCCAATTCGGCCTAAAATGCCTTCAGGGGCATTCTTATGATGAGAAATGTCGTTTAAAGGCATTTCCAGCTCAGAAAAGCATTTTTCAAGCGATTTCAACATTTCAGGTTGGACTCTGACTTTTCATGCAAAAGTGCCCAATTCGGCCTAAAATGCTTTCAGGGGCATTCTTATGATGAGAAATGTCGTTTAAAGGCATTTCCAGCTCAGAAAAGCATTTGTCAAGCGATTTCAACATTTCAGGTTGGATTGTGACTTTTCATGCAAAAGTGCCCAATTCGGCCTAAAATGCCTTCAGGGGCATTCTTATGATGAGAAATATCGTTTAAAGGCATTTCCAGCTCAGAACAGCATTTTTCAAGCGATTTCAACATTTCAGGTTGGACTCTGACTTTTCATGCAAAAGTGCCCAATTCGGCCTATAATGCATTCAGGGGCATTCTTATGATAAGAAATTTCGTTTAAAGGCATTTCCAGCTCAGAAAAGCATTTTTCAAGCGATTTCAACATTTCAGGTTGGACTGTGACTTTTCATGCAAAAGTGCCCAATTCGGCCTAAAATGCCTTCAGGGGCATTCTTATGATGAGAAATGTCGTTTAAAGGCATTTCCAGCTCAGAAAAGCATTTTTCAAGCGATTTCAACATTTCAGGTTGGACTCTGACTTTTCATGCAAAAGTGCCCAATTCGGCCTAAAATGCCTTCAGGGGCATTCTTATGATGAGAAATGTCGTTTAAAGGCATTTCCAGCTCAGAAAAGCATTTTTCAAGCGATTTCAACATTTCAGGTTGGACTCTGACTTTTCATGCAAAAGTGCCCAATTCGGCCTAAAATGCCTTCAGGGGCATTCTTATGATTAGAAATGTCGTTTAAAGGCATTTCCAGCTCAGAAAAGCATTTTTAAAGCGATTTCAACATTTCAGGTTGGACTCTGACTTTTCATGCAAAAGTGCCCAATTCGGCCTAAAATGCATTCAGGGGCATTCTTATGATAAGAAATTTCTTTTAAAGGCATTTCCAGCTCAGAAAAGCATTTTTCAAGCGATTTCAACATTTCAGGTTGGACTGTGACTTTTCATGCAAAAGTGCCCAATTCGGCCTAAAATGCCTTCAGGGGCATTCTTATGATGAGAAATGTCGTTTAAAGGCATTTCCAGCTCAGAAAAGCATTTTTCAAGCGATTTCAACATTTCAGGTTGGACTGTGACTTTTCATGCAAAAGTGCCCAATTCGGCCTAAAATGCCTTCAGGGGCATTCTTATGATGAGAAATGTCGTTTAAAGGCATTTCCAGCTCAGAAAAGCATTTTTCAATCGATTTCAACATTTCAGGTTGGACTCTGACTTTTCATGCAAAAGTGCCCAATTCGGCCTAAAATGCCTTCAGGGGCATTCTTATGATGAGAAATGTCGTTTAAAGGCATTTCCAGCTCAGAAAAGCATTTTTCAAGCGATTTCAACATTTCAGGTTGGACTCTGACTTTTCATGCAAAAGTGCCCAATTCGGCCTAAAATGCCTTCAGGGGCATTCTTATGATGAGAAATGTCGTTTAAAGGCATTTCCAGCTCAGAAAAGCATTTTTCAAGCGATTTCAACATTTCAGGTTGGATATTGACTTTTCATGCAAAAGTGCCCAATTCGGCCTAAAATGCCTTCAGGAGCATTCTTATGATGAGAAATGTCGTTTAAAGGCATTTCCAGCTCAGAAAAGCATTTTTCAAGCGATTTCAACATTTCAGGTTGGACTGTGACTTTTCATGCAAAAGTGCCCAATTCGGCCTAAAATGCCTTCAGGGGCATTCTTATGATGAGAAATGTCGTTTAAAGGCATTTCCAGCTCAGAAAAGCATTTTTCAAGCGATTTCAACATTTCAGGTTGGACTCTGACTTTTCATGCAAAAGTGCCCAATTCGGCCTAAAATGCTTTCAGGGGCATTCTTATGATGAGAAATGTCGTTTAAAGGCATTTCCAGCTCAGAAAAGCATTTGTCAAGCGATTTCAACATTTCAGGTTGGACTCTGACTTTTCATGCAAAAGTGCCCAATTCGGCCTAAAATGCCTGCAGGAGCATTCTTATGATGAGAGACAGGGCCGGCCCTGGCCAATTTGCTGCCCTAGGCAAGATTTCACCTGGTGCCCTTTAGAATCACAGAATCATAATTGTGTTCCAATAATTTTGTTCATAAACTTAAATAAATATTCTGTAAACACACACATGCACACATACACACAATACCCTGTTACTCAGGCATTTGATCTTGACATTGTTAAAATCTTGTCTTTTTTACACTGTACATTTAACTTAAAATATTTAATGTTTGTACAAGAAAACAGCTCTTATAAATGAATTATTAGTAGCATGTTGTAGTGTCGCGGGAGATTGTGCTCATTGTTAAATAGCTTTGTGGCTATACTGCATTGAAGCGGCAGTTTAAAATATAAACCCAGAATTCAGCCAACGTCAAGAACAAAAAAAAAAAACAATAAGGCCGAGACGCGGGATTTAAATTACGTTACACGGACCATGGTTTAAATTTCAATGTTTCTGGACAAAAATACCAACTTTGTCTGGTATTAATAAGCTGCACATTGGAGTGCTGGCTGCTCCCCGCAGTGCTGAAGACGCGTGATGGTACATATACACAGATATTTACGTGTAATCTATTGGAAAGCGGAGGAGTCATTAATTGGGTTAGTAAAATAACGAAATAACAGCTTTTAAATAGAAGAAAAAAGTTTTTTTGTAAAGAGATATTTTTTTAAAGTTTAAAAGTGCAGAACTCTTCTCAATGGGAAGAAAGCTATACTTTTCCCCTTACGTGCAACCTATCGGAAAGCGCAGATGAGTTAGTTGGGTTAGTAAAATAATGAAATTATAGATTTAAGTACAAAATAGTATTTATATAAAGAGAAATATTAAAATAAAAAAGTGCTGAACTCTTCTAAAGTGGAAGTAATAAAGTAAAATAACGAATAGTAATTATATAATAACGAATAATAGTTTCCAATAGGTTGCACGTAAATATCTGTGCTGCCACCAGTACTCCGTCCGAGCGCGTCTTCAGCACCGCGGCCAGCACTCCAATGCGCAGCTTATTAATACCAAACAAAGTGAACAAGTTGGTATTTCTTTGCAGAAACATTGAAATTTAAACATGGTCTGTGTAACATTATGTAAATTCCGCGTCTCTGTCTGATTGTTGTTTCCGTTTTCTTGTTCTTGACGTTGGCTGATTTCTGGGTTTATATTTTAAACTGCCGCTTCAGTGCAGTATAGCCACAGAGCTATTTAACAGCATGATCTTCCGAGATACTATGCTACTAATAATTCATTAATAACTGCTGTTTTCTTGTGCAAAATTAAACATTTATAGTTAAATGTTTATATACATATATTAAAAAAATATATAATTTTGGCGCACGGACGCCCCAAGGGGTCGGCGGCGCCCTTAGCATTTGCCTATTCCGCCTATGCCCAGGGCCGGCCCTGATGAGAGATGTCGTTTAAAGGCATTTCCAGCTCAGAAAAGCATTTTTCAAGCGATTTCAACATTTCAGGTTGGATTGTGACTTTTCATGCAAAAGTGCCCAATTCGGCCTAAAATGCCTTCAGGGGCATTCTTATGATGAGAAATGTCGTTTAAAGGCATTTCCAGCTCAGAAAAGCATTTTTCAAGCGATTTCAACATTTCAGGGTTGATTTTGACTTTTCATGCAAAAGTGCCCAATTCGGCCTAAAATGCCTTCAAGAGCATTCTTATGATGAGAAATGTCGTTTAAAGGCATTTCCAGCTCAGAAAAGCATTTTTCAAGCGATTTCAACATTTCAGGTTGGATTTTGACTTTTCATGCAAAAGTGCCCAATTCGGCCTAAAATGCCTTCAGGAGCATTCTTATGATGAGAAATGTCGTTTAAAGGCATTTCCAGCTCAGAAAAGCATTTTATAAGCGATTTCAACATTTCAGGTTGGATTGTGACTTTTCATGCAAAAGTGCCCAATTCGGCCTAAAATGCCTTCAGGAGCATTCTTATGATGAGAAATGTCGTTTAAAGGCATTTCCAGCTCAGAAAAGCATTTTTCAAGCGATTTCAACATTTCAGGTTGGATTGTGACTTTTCATGCAAAAGTGCCCAATTCGGCCTAAAATGCCTTCAGGGGCATTCTTATGATGAGAAATATCGTTTAAAGGCATTTCCAGCTCAGAACAGCATTTTTCAAGCGATTTCAACATTTCAGGTTGGACTCTGACTTTTCATGCAAAAGTGCCCAATTCGGCCTATAATGCATTCAGGGGCATTCTTATGATAAGAAATTTCGTTTAAAGGCATTTCCAGCTCAGAAAAGCATTTTTCAAGCGATTTCAACATTTCAGGTTGGACTGTGACTTTTCATGCAAAAGTGCCCAATTCGGCCTAAAATGCCTTCAGGGGCATTCTTATGATGAGAAATGTCGTTTAAAGGCATTTCCAGCTCAGAAAAGCATTTTTCAAGTGATTTCAACATTTCAGGTTGGACTCTGACTTTTCATGCAAAAGTGCCCAATTCGGCCTAAAATGCCTTCAGGGGCATTCTTATGATGAGAAATGTCGTTTAAAGGCATTTCCAGCTCAGAAAAGCATTTTTCAAGCGATTTCAACATTTCAGGTTGGACTCTGACTTTTCATGCAAAAGTGCCCAATTCGGCCTAAAATGCCTTCAGGGGCATTCTTATGATTAGAACTGTCGTTTAAAGGCATTTCCAGCTCAGAAAAGCATTTTTCAAGCGATTTCAACATTTCAGGTTGGACTCTGACTTTTCATGCAAAAGTGCCCAATTCGGCCTAAAATGCATTCAGGGGCATTCTTATGATAAGAAATTTCTTTTAAAGGCATTTCCAGCTCAGAAAAGCATTTTTCAAGCGATTTCAACATTTCAGGTTGGACTGTGACTTTTCATGCAAAAGTGCCCAATTCGGCCTAAAATGCCTTCAGGGGCATTCTTATGATGAGAAATGTCGTTTAAAGGCATTTCCAGCTCAGAAAAGCATTTTTCAAGCGATTTCAACATTTCAGGTTGGACTGTGACTTTTCATGCAAAAGTGCCCAATTCGGCCTTAAATGCCTTCAGGGGCATTCTTATGATGAGAAATGTCGTTTAAAGGCATTTCCAGCTCAGAAAAGCATTTTTCAATCGATTTCAACATTTCAGGTTGGACTCTGACTTTTCATGCAAAAGTGCCCAATTCGGCCTAAAATGCCTTCAGGGGCATTCTTATGATGAGAAATGTCGTTTAAAGGCATTTCCAGCTCAGAAAAGCATTTTTCAAGCGATTTCAACATTTCAGGTTGGATATTGACTTTTCATGCAAAAGTGCCCAATTCGGCCTAAAATGCCTTCAGGAGCATTCTTATGATGAGAAATGTCGTTTAAAGGCATTTCCAGCTCAGAAAAGCATTTTTCAAGCGATTTCAACATTTCAGGTTTGATATTGACTTTTCATGCAAAAGTGGCCAATTCGGCCTAAAATGCCTTCAAGAGCATTCTTATGATGAGAAATGTCGTTTAAAGGCATTTCCAGCTCAGAAAAGCATTTTTCAAGCGATTTCAACATTTCAGGTTGGATTGTGACTTTTCATGCAAAAGTGCCCAATTCAGCCTAAAATGCCTTCAGGAGCATTCTTATGATAAGAAATTTCGTTTAAAGGCATTTCCAGCTCAGAAAAGCATTTTTCAAGCGATTTCAACATTTCAGGTTGGACTGTGACTTTTCATGCAAAAGTGCCCAATTCGGCCTAAAATGCCTTCAGGGGCATTCTTATGATGAGAAATGTCGTTTAAAGGCATTTCCAGCTCAGAAAAGCATTTTTCAAGCGATTTCAACATTTCAGGTTGGACTCTGACTTTTCATGCAAAAGTGCCCAATTCGGCCTAAAATGCCTTCAGGGGCATTCTTATGATGAGAAATGTCGTTTAAAGGCATTTCCAGCTCAGAAAAGCATTTTTCAAGCGATTTCAACATTTCAGGTTGGACTCTGACTTTTCATGCAAAAGTGCCCAATTCGGCCTAAAATGCCTGCAGGAGCATTCTTATGATGAGAGATGTCGTTTAAAGGCATTTCCAGCTCAGAAAAGCATTTTTCAAGCGATTTCAACATTTCAGGTTGGATTGTGACTTTTCATGCAAAAGTGCCCAATTCGGCCTAAAATGCCTTCAGGGGCATTCTTATGATGAGAAATGTCGTTTAAAGGCATTTCCAGCTCAGAAAAGCATTTTTCAAGCGATTTCAACATTTCAGGTTGGATATTGACTTTTCATGCAAAAGTGCCCAATTCGGCCTAAAATGCCTTCAGGAGCATTCTTATGATGAGAAATGTCGTTTAAAGGCATTTCCAGCTCAGAAAAGCATTTTTCAAGCGATTTCAACATTTCAGGTTGGACTGTGACTTTTCATGCAAAAGTGCCCAATTCGGCCTAAAATGCCTTCAGGGGCATTCTTATGATGAGAAATGTCGTTTAAAGGCATTTCCAGCTCAGAAAAGCATTTTTCAAGCGATTTCAACATTTCAGGTTGGACTGTGACTTTTCATGCAAAAGTGCCCAATTCGGCCTAAAATGCCTTCAGGGGCATTCTTATGATGAGAAATGTCGTTTAAAGGCATTTCTAGCTCAGAAAAGCATTTTTCAAGCGATTTCAACATTTCAGGTTGGATATTGACTTTTCATGCAAAAGTGCCCAATTCGGCCTAAAATGCCTTCAGGAGCATTCTTATGATGAGAAATGTCGTTTAAAGGCATTTCCAGCTCAGAAAAGCATTTTTCAAGCGATTTCAACATTTCAGGTTTGATATTGACTTTTCATGCAAAAGTGGCCAATTCGGCCTAAAATGCCTTCAAGAGCATTCTTATGATGAGAAATGTCGTTTAAAGGCATTTCCAGCTCAGAAAAGCATTTTTCAAGCGATTTCAACATTTCAGGTTGGATTGTGACTTTTCATGCAAAAGTGCCCAATTCGGCCTAAAATGCCTTCAGGAGCATTCTTATGATGAGAAATGTCGTTTAAAGGCATTTCCAGCTCAGAAAAGCATTTTTCAAGCGATTTCAACATTTCAGGGTTGATTTTGACTTTTCATGCAAAAGTGCCCAATTCGGCCTAAAATGCCTTCAGGAGCATTCTTATGATGAGAAATGTCGTTTAAAGGCATTTCCAGCTCAGAAAAGCATTTTTCAAGCGATTTCAACATTTCAGGTTGGATTGTGACTTTTCATGCAAAAGTGCCCAATTCGGCCTAAAATGCCTTCAGGGGCATTCTTATGATGAGAAATATCGTTTAAAGGCATTTCCAGCTCAGAACAGCATTTTTCAAGCGATTTCAACATTTCAGGTTGGACTCTGACTTTTCATGCAAAAGTGCCCAATTCGGCCTATAATGCATTCAGGGGCATTCTTATGATAAGAAATTTCGTTTAAAGGCATTTCCAGCTCAGAAAAGCATTTTTCAAGCGATTTCAACATTTCAGGTTGGACTGTGACTTTTCATGCAAAAGTGCCCAATTCGGCCTAAAATGCCTTCAGGGCATTCTTATGATGAGAAATGTCGTTTAAAGGCATTTCCAGCTCAGAAAAGCATTTTTCAAGCGATTTCAACATTTCAGGTTGGACTCTGACTTTTCATGCAAAAGTGCCCAATTCGGCCTAAAATGCCTTCAGGGGCATTCTTATGATGAGAAATGTCGTTTAAAGGCATTTCCAGCTCAGAAATGCATTTTTCAAGCGATTTCAACATTTCAGGTTGGACTCTGACTTTTCATGCAAAAGTGCCCAATTCGGCCTAAAATGCCTTCAGGGGCATTCTTATGATTAGAAATGTCGTTTAAAGGCATTTCCAGCTCAGAAAAGCATTTTTCAAGCGATTTCAACATTTCAGGTTGGACTCTGACTTTTCATGCAAAAGTGCCCAATTCGGCCTAAAATGCATTCAGGGGCATTCTTATGATAAGAAATTTCTTTTAAAGGCATTTCCAGCTCAGAAAAGCATTTTTCAAGCGATTTCAACATTTCAGGTTGGACTGTGACTTTTCATGCAAAAGTGCCCAATTCGGCCTAAAATGCCTTCAGGGGCATTCTTATGATGAGAAATGTCGTTTTAAAGGCATTTCCAGCTCAGAAAAGCATTTTTCAAGCGATTTCAACATTTCAGGTTGGACTCTGACTTTTCATGCAAAAGTGCCCAATTCGGCCTAAAATGCCTTCAGGGGCATTCTTATGATGAGAAATGTCGTTTAAAGGCATTTCCAGCTCAGAAAAGCATTTTTCAAGCGATTTCAACATTTCAGGTTGGATATTGACTTTTCATGCAAAAGTGCCCAATTCGGCCTAAAATGCCTTCAGGAGCATTCTTATGATGAGAAATGTCGTTTAAAGGCATTTCCAGCTCAGAAAAGCATTTTTCAAGCGATTTCAACATTTCAGGTTGGACTCTGACTTTTCATGCAAAAGTGCCCAATTCGGCCTAAAATGCCTTCAGGGGCATTCTTATGATGAGAAATGTCGTTTAAAAGCATTTCCAGCTCAGAAAAGCATTTTTCAAGCGATTTCAACATTTCAGGTTGGACTGTGACTTTTCATGCAAAAGTGCCCAATTCGGCCTAAAATGCCTTCAGGGGCATTCTTATGATGAGAAATGTCGTTTAAAGGCATTTTTAGCTCAGAAAAGCATTTTTCAAGCGATTTCAACATTTCAGGTTGGATATTGACTTTTCATGCAAAAGTGCCCAATTCGGCCTAAAATGCCTTCAGGAGCATTCTTATGATGAGAAATGTCGTTTAAAGGCATTTCCAGCTCAGAAAAGCATTTTTCAAGCGATTTCAACATTTCAGGTTTGATATTGACTTTTCATGCAAAAGTGGCCAATTCGGCCTAAAATGCCTTCAAGAGCATTCTTATGATGAGAAATGTCGTTTAAAGCAACACTAAAGAACTCTGGCTCTTTGCTCCCCCTACAGGTTAGAAGCGTAATTGTTCATTACCACTGTCATAAATACTGAGGCATAGCTGGCTCTGATTGGATTGTAGGTCTGCCGTAAAGCAAGTTTTTGTAGTATTCACTCGGACGACAGGACCACTACCCGACGTTTGGAAACTTCTTTAGTGCGGTTTTGGTCGATAGAGGGCTGCAAAGCGAATGTGAAAGTGCTGTTCACCCTGTTTAGAGTGGATGAACGACTGAAACTGTTTTGGAAGCGTTATTTTAAGGTAAAAAAAACTCTTTGGTGTTGCTTTAAAGGCATTTCCAGCTCAGAAAAGCATTTTTCAAGCGATTTCAACATTTCAGGTTGGATTGTGACTTTTCATGCAAAAGTGCCCAATTCGGCCTAAAATGCCTTCAGGAGCATTCTTATGATGAGAAATGTCGTTTAAAGGCATTTCCAGCTCAGAAAAGCATTTTTCAAGCGATTTCAACATTTCAGGTTGGATTGTGACTTTTCATGCAAAAGTGCCCAATTCGGCCTAAAATGCCTTCAGGGGCATTCTTATGATGAGAAATGTCGTTTAAAGGCATTTCCAGCTCAGAAAAGCATTTTTCAAGCGATTTCAACATTTCAGGTTGGTCTCTGACTTTTCATGCAAAAGTGCCCAATTCGGCCTAAAATGCATTCAGGGGCATTCTTATGATAAGAAATTTCGTTTAAAGGCATTTCCAGCTCAGAAAAGCATTTTTCAAGCGATTTCAACATTTCAGGTTGGACTATGACTTTTCATGCAAAAGTGCCCAATTCGGCCTAAAATGCCTTCAGGGGCATTCTTATGATGAGAAATGTCGTTTAAAGGCATTTCCAGCTCAGAAAAGCATTTTTCAAGCGATTTCAACATTTCAGGTTGGACTCTGACTTTTCATGCAAAAGTGCCCAATTCGGCCTAAAATGCCTTCAGGGGCATTCTTATGATGAGAAATGTCGTTTAAAGGCATTTCCAGCTCAGAAAAGCATTTTTCAAGCGATTTCAACATTTCAGGTTGGATTGTGACTTTTCATGCAAAAGTGCCCAATTCGGCCTAAAATGCCTTCAGGAGCATTCTTATGATGAGAAATGTCGTTTAAAGGCATTTCCAGCTCAGAAAAGCATTTTTCAAGCGATTTCAACATTTCAGGTTGGATTGTGACTTTTCATGCAAAAGTGCCCAATTCGGCCTAAAATGCCTTCAGGGGCATTCTTATGATGAGAAATGTCGTTTAAAGGCATTTCCAGCTCAGAAAAGCATTTTTCAAGCGATTTCAACATTTCAGGTTGGTCTCTGACTTTTCATGCAAAAGTGCCCAATTCGGCCTAAAATGCATTCAGGGGCATTCTTATGATAAGAAATTTCGTTTAAAGGCATTTCCAGCTCAGAAAAGCATTTTTCAAGCGATTTCAACATTTCAGGTTGGACTATGACTTTTCATGCAAAAGTGCCCAATTCGGCCTAAAATGCCTTCAGGGGCATTCTTATGATGAGAAATGTCGTTTAAAGGCATTTCCAGCTCAGAAAAGCATTTTTCAAGCGATTTCAACATTTCAGGTTGGACTCTGACTTTTTATGCAAAAGTGCCCAATTCGGCCTAAAATGCCTTCAGGGGCATTCTTATGATGAGAAATGTCGTTTAAAGGCATTTCCAGCTCAGAAAAGCATTTTTCAAGCGATTTCAACATTTCAGGGTTGATTTTGACTTTTCATGCAAAAGTGCCCAATTCGGCCTAAAATGCCTTCAAGAGCATTCTTATGATGAGAAATGTCGTTTAAAGGCATTTCCAGCTCAGAAAAGCATTTTTCAAGCGATTTCAACATTTCAGGTTGGATTTTGACTTTTCATGCAAAAGTGCCCAATTCGGCCTAAAATGCCTTCAGGAGCATTCTTATGATGAGAAATGTCGTTTAAAGGCATTTCCAGCTCAGAAAAGCATTTTTTAAGCGATTTCAACATTTCAGGTTGGATTGTGACTTTTCATGCAAAAGTGCCCAATTCGGCCTAAAATGCCTTCAGGAGCATTCTTATGATGAGAAATGTCGTTTAAAGGCATTTCCAGCTCAGAAAAGCATTTTTCAAGCGATTTCAACATTTCAGGTTGGATTGTGACTTTTCATGCAAAAGTGCCCAATTCGGCCTAAAATGCCTTCAGGGGCATTCTTATGATGAGAAATATCGTTTAAAGGCATTTCCAGCTCAGAACAGCATTTTTCAAGCGATTTCAACATTTCAGGTTGGACTCTGACTTTTCATGCAAAAGTGCCCAATTCGGCCTATAATGCATTCAGGGGCATTCTTATGATAAGAAATTTCGTTTAAAGGCATTTCCAGCTCAGAAAAGCATTTTTCGAGCGATTTCAACATTTCAGGTTGGACTGTGACTTTTCATGCAAAAGTGCCCAATTCGGCCTAAAATGCCTTCAGGGGCATTCTTATGATGAGAAATGTCGTTTAAAGGCATTTCCAGCTCAGAAAAGCATTTTTCAAGCGATTTCAACATTTCAGGTTGGACTCTGACTTTTCATGCAAAAGTGCCCAATTCGGCCTAAAATGCCTTCAGGGGCATTCTTATGATGAGAAATGTCGTTTAAAGGCATTTCCAGCTCAGAAAAGCATTTTTCAAGCGATTTCAACATTTCAGGTTGGACTCTGACTTTTCATGCAAAAGTGCCCAATTCGGCCTAAAATGCCTTCAGGGGCATTCTTATGATTAGAAATGTCGTTTAAAGGCATTTCCAGCTCAGAAAAGCATTTTTCAAGCGATTTCAACATTTCAGGTTGGACTCTGACTTTTCATGCAAAAGTGCCCAATTCGGCCTAAAATGCATTCAGGGGCATTCTTATGATAAGAAATTTCTTTTAAAGGCATTTCCAGCTCAGAAAAGCATTTTTCAAGCGATTTCAACATTTCAGGTTGGACTGTGACTTTTCATGCAAAAGTGCCCAATTCGGCCTAAAATGCCTTCAGGGGCATTCTTATGATGAGAAATGTCGTTTAAAGGCATTTCCAGCTCAGAAAAGCATTTTTCAAGCGATTTCAACATTTCAGGTTGGACTGTGACTTTTCATGCAAAAGTGCCCAATTCGGCCTAAAATGCCTTCAGGGGCATTCTTATGATGAGAAATGTCGTTTAAAGGCATTTCCAGCTCAGAAAAGCATTTTTCAATCGATTTCAACATTTCAGGTTGGACTCTGACTTTTCATGCAAAAGTGCCCAATTCGGCCTAAAATGCCTTCAGGGGCATTCTTATGATGAGAAATGTCGTTTAAAGGCATTTCCAGCTCAGAAAAGCATTTTTCAAGCGATTTCAACATTTCAGGTTGGACTCTGACTTTTCATGCAAAAGTGCCCAATTCGGCCTAAAATGCCTTCAGGGGCATTCTTATGATGAGAAATGTCGTTTAAAGGCATTTCCAGCTCAGAAAAGCATTTTTCAAGCGATTTCAACATTTCAGGTTTGATATTGACTTTTCATGCAAAAGTGGCCAATTCGGCCTAAAATGCCTTCAAGAGCATTCTTATGATGAGAAATGTCGTTTAAAGGCATTTCCAGCTCAGAAAAGCATTTTTCAAGCGATTTCAACATTTCAGGTTGGATTGTGACTTTTCATGCAAAAGTGCCCAATTCGGCCTAAAATGCCTTCAGGAGCATTCTTATGATAAGAAATTTCGTTTAAAGGCATTTCCAGCTCAGAAAAGCATTTTTCAAGCGATTTCAACATTTCAGGTTGGACTGTGACTTTTCATGCAAAAGTGCCCAATTCGGCCTAAAATGCCTTCAGGGGCATTCTTATGATGAGAAATGTCGTTTAAAGGCATTTCCAGCTCAGAAAAGCATTTTTCAAGCGATTTCAACATTTCAGGTTGGACTCTGACTTTTCATGCAAAAGTGCCCAATTCGGCCTAAAATGCCTTCAGGGGCATTCTTATGATGAGAAATGTCGTTTAAAGGCATTTCCAGCTCAGAAAAGCATTTTTCAAGCGATTTCAACATTTCAGGTTGGACTCTGACTTTTCATGCAAAAGTGCCCAATTCGGCCTAAAATGCCTGCAGGAGCATTCTTATGATGAGAGATGTCGTTTAAAGGCATTTCCAGCTCAGAAAAGCATTTTTCAAGCGATTTCAACATTTCAGGTTGGATTGTGACTTTTCATGCAAAAGTGCCCAATTCGGCCTAAAATGCCTTCAGGGGCATTCTTATGATGAGAAATGTCGTTTAAAGGCATTTCCAGCTCAGAAAAGCATTTTTCAAGCGATTTCAACATTTCAGGTTGGATATTGACTTTTCATGCAAAAGTGCCCAATTCGGCCTAAAATGCCTTCAGGAGCATTCTTATGATGAGAAATGTCGTTTAAAGGCATTTCCAGCTCAGAAAAGCATTTTTCAAGCGATTTCAACATTTCAGGTTGGACTGTGACTTTTCATGCAAAAGTGCCCAATTCGGCCTAAAATGCCTTCAGGGGCATTCTTATGATGAGAAATGTCGTTTAAAGGGCATTTCCAGCTCAGAAAAGCATTTTTCAAGCGATTTCAACATTTCAGGTTGGACTGTGACTTTTCATGCAAAAGTGCCCAATTCGGCCTAAAATGCCTTCAGGGGCATTCTTATGATGAGAAATGTCGTTTAAAGGCATTTCTAGCTCAGAAAAGCATTTTTCAAGCGATTTCAACATTTCAGGTTGGATATTGACTTTTCATGCAAAAGTGCCCAATTCGGCCTAAAATGCCTTCAGGAGCATTCTTATGATGAGAAATGTCGTTTAAAGGCATTTCCAGCTCAGAAAAGCATTTTTCAAGCGATTTCAACATTTCAGGTTTGATATTGACTTTTCATGCAAAAGTGGCCAATTCGGCCTAAAAATGCCTTCAAGAGCATTCTTATGATGAGAAATGTCGTTTAAAGGCATTTCCAGCTCAGAAAAGCATTTTTCAAGCGATTTCAACATTTCAGGTTGGATTGTGACTTTTCATGCAAAAGTGCCCAATTCGGCCTAAAATGCCTTCAGGAGCATTCTTATGATGAGAAATGTCGTTTAAAGGCATTTCCAGCTCAGAAAAGCATTTTTCAAGCGATTTCAACATTTCAGGTTGGACTCTGACTTTTCATGCAAAAGTGCCCAATTCGGCCTAAAATGCCTGCAGGAGCATTCTTATGATGAGAGATGTCGTTTAAAGGCATTTCCAGCTCAGAAAAGCATTTTTCAAGCGATTTCAACATTTCAGGTTGGATTGTGACTTTTCATGCAAAAGTGCCCAATTCGGCCTAAAATGCCTTCAGGGGCATTCTTATGATGAGAAATGTCGTTTAAAGGCATTTCCAGCTCAGAAAAGCATTTTTCAAGCGATTTCAACATTTCAGGGTTGATTTTGACTTTTCATGCAAAAGTGCCAAATTCGGCCTAAAATGCCTTCAAGAGCATTCTTATGATGAGAAATGTCGTTTTAAAGGCATTTCCAGCTCAGAAAAGCATTTTTCAAGCGATTTCAACATTTCAGGTTGGATTTTGACTTTTCATGCAAAAGTGCCCAATTCGGCCTAAAATGCCTTCAGGAGCATTCTTATGATGAGAAATGTCGTTTAAAGGCATTTCCAGCTCAGAAAAGCATTTTTTAAGCGATTTTAACATTTCAGGTTGGATTGTGACTTTTCATGCAAAAGTGCCCAATTCGGCCTAAAATGCCTTCAGGAGCATTCTTATGATGAGAAATGTCGTTTAAAGGCATTTCCAGCTCAGAAAAGCATTTTTCAAGCGATTTCAACATTTCAGGTTGGATTGTGACTTTTCATGCAAAAGTGCCCAATTCGGCCTAAAATGCCTTCAGGGGCATTCTTATGATGAGAAATATCGTTTAAAGGCATTTCCAGCTCAGAACAGCATTTTTCAAGCGATTTCAACATTTCAGGTTGGACTCTGACTTTTCATGCAAAAGTGCCCAATTCGGCCTATAATGCATTCAGGGGCATTCTTATGATAAGAAATTTCGTTTAAAGGCATTTCCAGCTCAGAAAAGCATTTTTCAAGCGATTTCAACATTTCAGGTTGGACTGTGACTTTTCATGCAAAAGTGCCCAATTCGGCCTAAAATGCCTTCAGGGGGCATTCTTATGATGAGAAATGTTGTTTAAAGGCATTTCCAGCTCAGAAATGCATTTTTCAAGCGATTTCAACATTTCAGGTTGGACTCTGACTTTTCATGCAAAAGTGCCCAATTCGGCCTAAAATGCCTTCAGGGGCATTCTTATGATTAGAAATGTCGTTTAAAGGCATTTCCAGCTCAGAAAAGCATTTTTCAAGCGATTTCAACATTTCAGGTTGGACTCTGACTTTTCATGCAAAAGTGCCCAATTCGGCCTAAAATGCATTCAGGGGCATTCTTATGATAAGAAATTTCTTTTAAAGGCATTTCCAGCTCAGAAAAGCATTTTTCAAGCGATTTCAACATTTCAGGTTGGACTGTGACTTTTCATGCAAAAGTGCCCAATTCGGCCTAAAATGCCTTCAGGGGCATTCTTATGATGAGAAATGTCGTTTAAAGGCATTTCCAGCTCAGAAAAGCATTTTTCAAGCGATTTCAACATTTCAGGTTGGACTGTGACTTTTCATGCAAAAGTGCCCAATTCGGCCTAAAATGCCTTCAGGGGCATTCTTATGATGAGAAATGTCGTTTAAAGGCATTTCCAGCTCAGAAAAGCATTTTTCAATCGATTTCAACATTTCAGGTTGGACTCTGACTTTTCATGCAAAAGTGCCCAATTCGGCCTAAAATGCCTGCAGGAGCATTCTTATGATGAGAGATGTCGTTTTAAAGGCATTTCCAGCTCAGAAAAGCATTTTTCAAGCGATTTCAACATTTCAGGTTGGATTGTGACTTTTCATGCAAAAGTGCCCAATTCGGCCTAAAATGCCTTCAGGGGCATTCTTATGATGAGAAATGTCGTTTAAAGGCATTTCCAGCTCAGAAAAGCATTTTTCAAGCGATTTCAACATTTCAGGGTTGATTTTGACTTTTCATGCAAAAGTGCCCAATTCGGCCTAAAATGCCTTCAAGAGCATTCTTATGATGAGAAATGTCGTTTAAAGGCATTTCCAGCTCAGAAAAGCATTTTTTCAAGCGATTTCAACATTTCAGGTTGGATTTTGACTTTTCATGCAAAAGTGCCCAATTCGGCCTAAAATGCCTTCAGGAGCATTCTTATGATGAGAAATGTCGTTTAAAGGCATTTCCAGCTCAGAAAAGCATTTTTTAAGCGATTTCAACATTTCAGGTTGGATTGTGACTTTTCATGCAAAAGTGCCCAATTCGGCCTAAAATGCCTTCAGGAGCATTCTTATGATGAGAAATGTCGTTTAAAGGCATTTCCAGCTCAGAAAAGCATTTTTCAAGCGATTTCAACATTTCAGGTTGGATTGTGACTTTTCATGCAAAAGTGCCCAATTCGGCCTAAAATGCCTTCAGGGGCATTCTTATGATGAGAAATATCGTTTTAAAGGCATTTCCAGCTCAGAACAGCATTTTTCAAGCGATTTCAACATTTCAGGTTGGACTCTGACTTTTCATGCAAAAGTGCCCAATTCGGCCTATAATGCATTCAGGGGCATTCTTATGATAAGAAATTTCGTTTAAAGGCATTTCCAGCTCAGAAAAGCATTTTTCAAGCGATTTCAACATTTCAGGTTGGACTGTGACTTTTCATGCAAAAGTGCCCAATTCGGCCTAAAATGCCTTCAGGGGCATTCTTATGATGAGAAATGTCGTTTTAAAGGCATTTCCAGCTCAGAAAAGCATTTTTCAAGCGATTTCAACATTTCAGGTTGGACTCTGACTTTTCATGCAAAAGTGCCCAATTCGGCCTAAAATGCCTTCAGGGGCATTCTTATGATGAGAAATGTCGTTTAAAGGCATTTCCAGCTCAGAAAAGCATTTTTCAAGCGATTTCAACATTTCAGGTTGGACTCTGACTTTTCATGCAAAAGTGCCCAATTCGGCCTAAAAGGCCTTCAGGGGCATTCTTATGATTAGAAATGTCGTTTAAAGGCATTTCCAGCTCAGAAAAGCATTTTTCAAGCGATTTCAACATTTCAGGTTGGACTCTGACTTTTCATGCAAAAGTGCCCAATTCGGCCTAAAATGCATTCAGGGGGCATTCTTATGATAAGAAATTTCTTTTAAAGGCATTTCCAGCTCAGAAAAGCATTTTTTCAAGCGATTTCAACATTTCAGGTTGGACTGTGACTTTTCATGCAAAAGTGCCCAATTCGGCCTAAAATGCCTTCAGGGGCATTCTTATGATGAGAAATGTCGTTTAAAGGCATTTCCAGCTCAGAAAAGCATTTTTCAAGCGATTTCAACATTTCAGGTTGGACTGTGACTTTTCATGCAAAAGTGCCCAATTCGGCCTAAAATGCCTTCAGGGGCATTCTTATGATGAGAAATGTCGTTTAAAGGCATTTCCAGCTCAGAAAAGCATTTTTCAATCGATTTCAACATTTCAGGTTGGACTCTGACTTTTCATGCAAAAGTGCCCAATTCGGCCTAAAATGCCTTCAGGGGCATTCTTATGATGAGAAATGTCGTTTAAAGGCATTTCCAGCTCAGAAAAGCATTTTTCAAGCGATTTCAACATTTCAGGTTGGACTCTGACTTTTCATGCAAAAGTGCCCAATTCGGCCTAAAATGCCTTCAGGGGCATTCTTATGATGAGAAATGTCGTTTAAAGGCATTTCCAGCTCAGAAAAGCATTTTTCAATCGATTTCAACATTTCAGGTTGGACTCTGACTTTTCATGCAAAAGTGCCCAATTCGGCCTAAAATGCCTTCAGGGGCATTCTTATGATGAGAAATGTCGTTTAAAGGCATTTCCAGCTCAGAAAAGCATTTTTCAAGCGATTTCAACATTTCAGGTTGGACTCTGACTTTTCATGCAAAAGTGCCCAATTCGGCCTAAAATGCCTTCAGGGGCATTCTTATGATGAGAAATGTCGTTTAAAGGCATTTCCAGCTCAGAAAAGCATTTTTCAAGCGATTTCAACATTTCAGGTTGGATATTGACTTTTCATGCAAAAGTGCCCAATTCGGCCTAAAATGCCTTCAGGAGCATTCTTATGATGAGAAATGTCGTTTAAAGGCATTTCCAGCTCAGAAAAGCATTTTTCAAGCGATTTCAACATTTCAGGTTGGACTGTGACTTTTCATGCAAAAGTGCCCAATTCGGCCTAAAATGCCTTCAGGGGCATTCTTATGATGAGAAATGTCGTTTAAAGGCATTTCCAGCTCAGAAAAGCATTTTTCAAGCGATTTCAACATTTCAGGTTGGACTCTGACTTTTCATGCAAAAGTGCCCAATTCGGCCTAAAATGCCTTCAGGGGCATTCTTATGATGAGAAATGTCGTTTAAAGGCATTTCCAGCTCAGAAATGCATTTTTCAAGCGATTTCAACATTTCAGGTTGGACTCTGACTTTTCATGCAAAAGTGCCCAATTCGGCCTAAAATGCCTTCAGGGGCATTCTTATGATTAGAAATGTCGTTTAAAGGCATTTCCAGCTCAGAAAAGCATTTTTCAAGCGATTTCAACATTTCAGGTTGGACTCTGACTTTTCATGCAAAAGTGCCCAATTCGGCCTAAAATGCATTCAGGGGCATTCTTATGATAAGAAATTTCTTTTAAAGGCATTTCCAGCTCAGAAAAGCATTTTTCAAGCGATTTCAACATTTCAGGTTGGACTGTGACTTTTCATGCAAAAGTGCCCAATTCGGCCTAAAATGCCTTCAGGGGCATTCTTATGATGAGAAATGTCGTTTAAAGGCATTTCCAGCTCAGAAAAGCATTTTTCAAGCGATTTCAACATTTCAGGTTGGACTGTGACTTTTCATGCAAAAGTGCCCAATTCGGCCTAAAATGCCTTCAGGGGCATTCTTATGATGAGAAATGTCGTTTAAAGGCATTTCCAGCTCAGAAAAGCATTTTTCAATCGATTTCAACATTTCAGGTTGGACTCTGACTTTTCATGCAAAAGTGCCCAATTCGGCCTAAAATGCCTTCAGGGGCATTCTTATGATGAGAAATGTCGTTTAAAGGCATTTCCAGCTCAGAAAAGCATTTTTCAAGCGATTTCAACATTTCAGGTTGGACTCTGACTTTTCATGCAAAAGTGCCCAATTCGGCCTAAAATGCCTTCAGGGGCATTCTTATGATGAGAAATGTCGTTTAAAGGCATTTCCAGCTCAGAAAAGCATTTTTCAAGCGATTTCAACATTTCAGGTTGGATATTGACTTTTCATGCAAAAGTGCCCAATTCGGCCTAAAATGCCTTCAGGAGCATTCTTATGATGAGAAATGTCGTTTTAAAGGCATTTCCAGCTCAGAAAAGCATTTTTCAAGCGATTTCAACATTTCAGGTTTGATATTGACTTTTCATGCAAAAGTGGCCAATTCGGCCTAAAATGCCTTCAAGAGCATTCTTATGATGAGAAATGTCGTTTTAAAGGCATTTCCAGCTCAGAAAAGCCTTTTTCAAGCGATTTCAACATTTCAGGTTGGACTGTGACTTTTCATGCAAAAGTGCCCAATTCGGCCTAAAATGCCTTCAGGGGCATTCTTATGATGAGAAATGTCGTTTAAAGGCATTTCCAGCTCAGAAAAGTATTTTTCAAGCGATTTCAACATTTCAGGTTGGACTCTGACTTTTCATGCAAAAGTGCCCAATTCGGCCTAAAATGCCTTCAGGGGCATTCTTATGATGAGAAATGTCTTTTAAAGGCATTTCCAGCTCAGAAAAGCATTTTTCAAGCGATTTCAACATTTCAGGTTGGACTCTGACTTTTCATGCAAAAGTGCCCAATTCGGCCTAAAATGCCTGCAGGAGCATTCTTATGATGAGAGATGTCGTTTAAAGGCATTTCCAGCTCAGAAAAGCATTTTTCAAGCATTTCAACATTTCAGGTTGGATTGTGACTTTTCATGCAAAAGTGCCCAATTCGGCCTAAAATGCCTTCAGGGGCATTCTTATGATGAGAAATGTCGTTTAAAGGCATTTCCAGCTCAGAAAAGCATTTTTCAAGCGATTTCAACATTTCAGGGTTGATTTTGACTTTTCATGCAAAAGTGCCCAATTCGACCTAAAATGCCTTCAAGAGCATTCTTATGATGAGAAATGTCGTTTAAAGGCATTTCCAGCTCAGAAAAGCATTTTTCAAGCGATTTCAACATTTCAGGTTGGATTTTGACTTTTCATGCAAAAGTGCCCAATTCGGCCTAAAATGCCTTCAGGAGCATTCTTATGATGAGAAATGTCGTTTAAAGGCATTTCCAGCTCAGAAAAGCATTTTTTAAGCGATTTCAACATTTCAGGTTGGATTGTGACTTTTCATGCAAAAGTGCCCAATTCGGCTTAAAATGCCTTCAGGAGCATTCTTATGATGAGAAATGTCGTTTTAAAGGCATTTCCAGCTCAGAAAAGCATTTTTCAAGCGATTTCAACATTTCAGGTTGGATTGTGACTTTTCATGCAAAAGTGCCCAATTCGGCCTAAAATGCATTCAGGGGCATTCTTATGATAA